>NC_056739.1:1082058274-1082234926 GCF_019279795.1 Protopterus annectens | reverse complement strand
GCATTTTCTTATACACATCTCGTCATCTAGGCCTGATGCTGTGACCCCCTTGATTACTACATTAGTCTCTTCCATGCATTTCTGCTACTGATCATATGCATAACTCAAGCTGGATTAGCAAAGCGTCTTAGTTTACAATCTCTCAGCATTTTCTCACCTATTAAATTTCTACCCTCATTTACTTGTTCCTGATATAAGGACCATATCACTTAACAAAAGCATTACTGAATCAAGTACATTACAAGCACAGGCATATTGATCTTTATTTGCAAATAACTAATGACCCATGAACACAAATCTGTGCTAAAGAAAAAAATTAAAATAGGCAATGATTATCTACAGGTACACAATATGCACTAGTTTTGAATTACAACTAACAAAAACAGCTGTCACACAATTATTTGGCAATACATCAACTTAACACAGAGAAGGCAGTGCCTTCTACCATGTAAGTGATGGCTCGACATTTAGCACTTAGAATGGTACTGATTACACAAATCCACAGCATGCTTACTTTCACAGAGAACACTTACTGGGTTAGCAGCGAAGATTTTTACCTAGGTCAAGTACAGTATTAACAGCATTAATAAAATCCAATACAAATTATTTTTTTATTTTCTATTTATATTACATTATTATCTTACCTAAATTTCTGGTAGGATTGAGAGAGATATTCATTGATTTTGCTTAAGTGGGCAGTATCGCCTTCAAACATTTTATTAGCAGCTGCATGCTGAAGCATTTTGGCGACAGAACCAAGGTTACGGCGCTGATCTGTGGACAGCTGACCTCCCGCTGAGATATCAATGATGTCAAAGGCATCTGGTGCAACAATAGCTGGATTCATGTAACGATAATACAACAGATTTCCAACAATCTAGATGAAATAAAGCATTTATCAAACCATGAAAATCAAAAATATGTGACATACTGTTACAGCAATATGAAGTGATGCAAAACAAAGGATGATGACCTATTACTCAGTTAGGCCAACAAGAACTAAAAACAAATGTTCACCATGCTGAGGTCGTACTGTACCAGTTGGCGAGTGAGTTTTTAATTTCCAAGCAAAAGAAGAATTGTTGTTGAAACTAGCAACCAGCCTATTAGTCATTTCCATGCTGGAGCCAGCATGCAGCCCAACAATACACAGACCATATTACTAAACCCTCGTGACCTTACTGTTAAGAGTATAAATTAACTGAAACAAGAGACACCACTTTAAAGAGAAGCCAACAACCATCTGTAGTTTAATCTGTTCTTATTACTAACTGTGGTCAGTTTGGATCCATCACATAAAATAAATACATTTACAAAATGCAAATCAGTGTGACAAAACTGCACATCTGGCTTAGGAGTTCAGATGTGCGGATATCAAAGAACAAGGCAACTTCCTCATCTAAGTCAGCAGTAATTTTACCAGTTCTGCTGTAATGTGAAGATCAAACCAATCAAAATAAAACACTGCAACAGTCATCAGTGCTCTACAACTAGCCCTTTATACATGAACATTTAAGTGAATAAAAACAGTCTTCAAATACAGGATTTGTTGGCTATTACCTCTTCAGTACCATTACAATAACACAATTGTAAACAGTCCAGACTATTGCACTGAAATGACAACATAGAAAGGAAACAAAATCACACTGCTGTTTGTTAACCTTACCTATTTAATAATCAAGGTCAAGCAGCAGACGACTAACATCTGGGCCAAAATTAACCTTCTGAAACAGCCACCTTGAAAGAACCAGCAAAATGCAGATATCACCCAGAAGGAGAAAATAAAGCAGAAAGCTGGAAAACAGAGGGAAAGGAAAGAAGAATAAACGCAAGACAGGAAACAGAAGGTTAAGGCCTGGGATGCACGAAATTTATCATCTCTACTATTACAGACAGATCATCCATATAATCTATTCTAGTAATAGACATTGATACACTGACAAAGTGATATCATAAAAATGTTTATGTAGTACACAGAGTAGATGCCTGCATTTACCCTAAATGAAGATAATCCTGGTGTACATATATACATGGGAAGTAGAAAACACAAATATGGGGTTACAGAACATCAATCAAGTTTCTATAAGGCTAACAGGCCATAAGCATTACGAACAAGTTGATAAAATCACCTATAAATGCTGTAATAAAAACATGCATCTGGCAACATGTGTAGAGGTATCTATACTTGGAGTATCATTACAAATTTACCTATTCCTCTTGACAGACAAGTTTACACACATCCTTGGTGCATCACCAATGCGACTAAAATTCCCCTAAACTACCCACATTTATGTTCCACACTAAAAACTAAAATAAAAGCTCAGACACTGCATACACAAAAAGCAGCAAGACATCCTAGATACAGTGGATATAAAAAGTTTATACACCCCTGTTTAAAAGTTTTTGTGATATAAAAAAATGAGACCACAATAAATCATTTCAAAACTTTTCTCACCTTTAATGCGACTTGCATGTACAATTCAATTGAAAAACAAACAAATCTGTTGGGGGAAAAATATAAAAAAATGTACAAAAGGCTGTTGCATAAGTGTGCACACCCTTAAAGTAATACTTTGTTGAAGCACTTTTTGATTTAATTACAACATTCAGTCTTCTTGGGTAGGAGTCTATCATCATAGCACATCTTGACTTGGCAATATTTTCCCACTCTTCCTTGAAAAGCACTCCAAACCTGTCAGATTGCAAGGGCATCTCTTGTGCATAGCCCTCTTCGGGTCACCCCACAGATTTTCTATTGGATTTAGGTCTGGGCCATTCCAAAACTTTAATATTGTCCTGGTGAAGCCATTCTTTTGTTGATTTTGGATGTATGCTTGGGGTCACTGTCGTGTTGAAAGATTAAATTCCTCCTCATCTTCAGCTTTCTAGCAGATGCTTGAAGGTCTGGGGCCAACAGTGACTGGTATTTGGAACTGTTCACAATTCCCTCCACCTTAACTAAAGCCCCAGTTCCAGCTGAAGGAAAGCAACCCTAAAGCATGATACTGCCACCGCCATGCTTCACCATGGGGACAGTGTTCTTTTGGTGATGCGAAGTGTTGTTTTTGTGCCAAACGTACCTTTTGGAATTGTGGCCAAAAAGTTCAACCTTGGTCTCATCAGACCATAACACATTTTCCCACATGCTTTAGGGAGACCTGATGTACTGTTTTGCAAATTTAAGCTGGGCCTGGATGTTTTTCTGTGTAAGAAGAGACTCCAGTCTTGCAACCCTACCCATAGCCCAGACATGTGGAAAATACAGGAGATTGTTGTCACATGTCGTACACAACCAGTACTTGCCAGAAATTCCTGCAGCTCTTTCACTGTTGCTGTAGGTCTCTTGGCAGCCTCCCTGACCAGCTTTCATCTGGTCTTTTCATCAATTTTGGAGGGACGTCCAGTTCTTTGCAACATCACTGTTGTCCCATATTTTCTCCATTTTTTGATGACTGTCTTCACTGTGTTCCATGGTATATCCAATGTTGTGGAAATTTTTTGTACCCTTCTCCTGACCAATACCTTTTAACAATGAGACCCCTTTAATGCTTTGTAAGTTCTCTGTGAACCATGGCTTTTGCTGAAGCAGGCAACTGAGTAAATGTCAGGAAAATCCTACTAGGACAGATGAACTATTTGGGGTTAATCAATGTCTCTTTAATTGATGGCAGGTTTGTAACCAAGAATGAATGAATGTTGTAATTAAGTCAAAAGGCGCTTCAACAAAGTATTAGTTTAATGGTGTGCACACTTATGCAACCAGCTTATTGTACATTTATTTTTTATATTTTTCCCCTAACAGATTTGTTTCTTTTTCAACTGAATTATATGGTTACAGGTCACATTAAAGGTGGGAAATGTTTTGAAATGTATTATAGTCTCACTTTTTTATATCACAAAAACCTGGCATTTTAACAGGGGTGTGTAAACTTTTTATATCCACTGTACATCGCATACCTGCAACCACAGCTTTCAAAATCTTTGCTCAATAATCAGGGACAAAGCCAAAATTAAAGTGCAGCTAAAGCATAAAATCAGGGATCATTTTTAAATGTTACTCTAATAGGCATAAATTACAGAAACAAGTTCTGCTTTATCTGTTTAGAACTTTCATTTAAAGGCTCACTGCTGTTTTTCTGCTGTGATAAACATTTCTGCAGTTTTTTTCTACCCAGGTAGTGCGGGTAGTTGTAACATTGTCCCATATTCAGGCTTGTGTTTTGGGCCAAGTTGTTTGCTTGTAGAGGCTGTGTCTGAGCACATGTTCCAGGCCATCTTAGTTTAGACAAAGCCATTCTTGCATTTCAGTGAGAGGCAAGTGTTTATGGTCATTGGCTGATTGAGGTTACCTGGACTACGGCTTGGAGTAAGCACCTCATTGGTTCTTTTGAGCTTTTTTAAAGTTGTTTCAGGTTTCAACTTTCTGTTACTTAAGAAGTTAACTTGTGAGTCTTTCTGCCATTTCACACTGAACTAATCGGAGGAAGGGCACTGAGCAAACTGATCTGTGATATACAACAATAAGTATCCTGTTTTTGGCTTATTTTTACGAGTTATTTATAGCACTTTTATTGTCTGCTGCATACTTTTCTAGCTAGTTTCACTGTGTGTGTGGCATTAACTGGAAATTTTCTACATTTAAGCATCTGTTTGGGTTTGTTTGTTCTAATTTTTTGTTTCCAACCCTCCCTCCCTATTGGTATCGTGTTCTTATACTTGGTGGCTTTGCAGTTGCCCACCCCTACTGTAAATTTGATCTGGGACACTCCTCCCCAGTCTAGTGTCATTACCTCATTCTACCTAATACAGGGAGAATATATGAGAAGGCCAACCCACTTAGTTTCTTAACCTTGAATTATCTTCTGCTCCTCCTTTCTCCCTTTCCACTTTACAAAAGAAATGTCTAAGCTTGTTTCCTGCCTTTCCTCTAAGTAGTCTAGTCCAGATACAGACTTGCTGTATCCAGGACTGTTTGTAAGTTTCTGAGCCCCCAAGCCTTTCTGTGCTGGAGGGAAGCCTTCTAGCTTATCAGTAAGAGTGGTAAGCACTAGGTAGCTTATCTAAAAAAAAAAACACTTTATGCACCGCTGCTTAGCTAGGGGGCTACACTATTCCCGGCACCATAAAGTCTGCTTTTTGAATTTTCCCTTAGAACTAGCCAGTTTTTTAGTTTTAGCAATCAAATCTGTTTCTTTGAGCTCAGCACTTGTTCAGAACTCATTTTAAACACTTAAGCTAAAAATTACAACAGCACTCAACTTTCCTCACTTGACTAGAGGAAAACAGTTTTAGTTACTTAATAAATAAGCACCTATCCAGGTATGTCTAAGGGTCAGCTCCCGGTGTTTCTCCTGTCTACCTGATGAATCTGGGCATCTTGGGGCAATGCGGCAATTGCCTCATGTACACAGACAACCCCCTCTTCCTACCACCCAACACTACAACCTGTGAGAGATGCACTTTTATAGCAAAACTGGAAGTAAAGCTCTCTTCACCAAAGACTGGATTAGACAGTCAAGAGGAGAAGGTAAACACTTGCACCACACCACAATCATCACAGAGTCCCTCAAAACCTACACCACCAAAACACACACACAGAAACACAAAACACACACCTACATTCACGGTGGCTCTCAATAAAAATCTGCCCATGCAACAGGGACCTCCAAAGCAGAAACACAAGCAAACTCCACCTCCCCAACATAACCCAAATGACACATAGCCCACTAACTCAGTGCGGCACTCAACCATAGCCCATAAGGCATAACAACGTACCCAACACTCCAGTCATAGGTGACTCTATTAATCAGGTACACTGATGTTTCACTCACCAGGCTAAACAAGGAGAAAATTACTGTCAGCTGCCTGTCTGGTGCCGGGATCCAACACACAAGGCACACACTCAGGTCACTCCACAACAACTGCAAATATGACTCTGTCATTGTCCAGGTTGGTGTGAATGACCTGAGATGTACCTCCCTGGACGACATGAAGAGAGACCTGGAGGAGCTGTCCGATCTTGTAGCCCAGGCAGGTATGACCCTAGCCCTGAGTAGCATCCTGCCATTACCCAGAATGATACCACAGTACAAGGACAAATTTATTGACTTCAACAATTGGCTAAGCTTCTGGTGTCATTCTAAGGGGATCCAGTATCTGTCTGCCTGGGATGACATGATCGACAAACCACAATACTTTGCCAGAGATGGCCTGCACCTGTCGCCCTTGGGATTCTGGATACTGGTTAAGGCTCTTGCCACCCCTATAGTGTCCTTTTTAGGCAAGGTTCAAATGACAAATTCACCACCGTAACAGGTACAAGCAAGCAAAATCTGCGGGTAATGCTTCTCAATGCTAGAAGTCTAAACTTCAAAATGCACTCACTCGAGGCACTCCTTAAAATGGAGAACATAGATATCTGCATCAACTTATCCACACCTCTACCAGGGGCAGTAATATCCTAGACCTGGTCATTACCAACATGGGCAACCGGTGTTCCACACCAGAGGTCAATTCCTCGTTGGTCAGATCCAACCACAAGCTATAATCACCCTAGACATCCACATCCCGCCCCCACCCACCATTAAGGAAACCACCGTAAAATATTTCTCCAAAGCCAACTTCACACTTCTTAAGACAGAAGTGGCAAACTTCACGACACCCATGCAGACAGGCAATAGAGGTACGACTGCTGAATCCTACACAAATGTACTTTATAAGCACTTGCACCAGTCCATGGATTGTGCAATCCCTAACAGAACCAAGATGCTATCCTCCAAAAACAAAAGCAAGCCAATCTGGTTATCCCCTGCCATAAACAAACTCTACAACAGAAGAAAGAAACTGTTGCAAAAAAGAGTAAAATCCCATGATTGGCAGAACTCCTTGGTCAGCCTCAGTAAGAAGCTGAGATCCCTCAAAATCCTCCAAAGCTAGTTACGAAAACAAAATTGGCACTGATTCTAAAGACAACCACAAAGCATTCTGCAGTTATGTCAAGAATCTCAATGGCAACACTTAGATCTGCTCTGAGCTACAGCACAATGGCACTAAATGTACAGAACCAACCGATATTGCCAACATTCTGGCAGATAGGTTCAGTGCTAACTTTATCCCCCTCTCACCCCCTAATGGGCCCATCTCTATATCGGAAGAATGCAAAGTTCCTGTAATCATGGCTGCACAGGTAAAAAATACACTCTCCAAAGCCAAGAACACAGCATCCATGGGACCCGACAACATCCCAGGCTGCGTTCTACATGAACTACAGAACGAACTGGCACCCCACCTAAGTACCATGTTCAATCAGCCTCATCTCAGGCTTTGTGCCCACTGAATGGCGCACAGCGACGGTTGTCCCAATCCACAAAAGGGGAGCCACCACAGACGCAGAGAACTACTGCCCCATTAGCATGACGAGCCTGACCTGCAAGGCTATGGAATGCATTATCATGGAAATTATAAAGAATGGCATTGGTAATCTCCAAACTCTAGACCCCACCCAGTTCGGGTTTATAAAAGGCAGATCATGTCTCCTAAATCTGATAGACTTCTTTGAAGCGGTCACCAAAGCCGTAGATGAGGGTAAAGTGGTTCACACAGCCTATCTAGATCTCACCAAGGCTTTCAACACAATCTCCCACTCTGGAATTTATTTATTTATTTGCAGGTGGTTTACCAGGATGGTCCATTGGGACAATAAGAGCCCATTTTCAATGGAGTCCTGGGGAGAAAAGCTCCAGAAACAACACAGCAATACAATAATAAATAAACAAAAATTATAAGTTGCAGCTTTTTTACAGTAGGTACAAAAATACTAGGAAAGCAAAGTAATAGAAAAACATTTAATTTAACTATAAAATTACTAAATCAATATCAAAAGATTACCATCAAAGTTTTGGTTATGTAGAGGATTTCATTGGACAGAGACAGTGTTTGAGATAAAAGTGTTGTAGAAGGTGTAGGATAATTGTTTACAAATTGGTTGATTCCTGGTAACAGAAAAATGTATGGACTTGGAGGAGAAAGAGATGGAGAGGAGGAGAGAATTAAGAGTGGTGGGAGCAGGAGCATTCACACTGAGATATAAGGTGTGAGTGGAGAGATTTTTTAAATCTAGAGGTTTGTGGTGGTACGGATGGATAGAGGTACGGAGTTCCTTTGACGTGCGAGGGCGAAGGATAGGAGATTTTTGCCTGGGGAATAAGTAGGTTTATGCAATACTATTAGGTTTTGATTATTGGATTGTAAGAGTCTGTTAGGGAGGTGCATTTTGAAGGTTGAGGATAGGGAGGGACAGAGGGAGGGGTACAAAAATGAGCTTGTGGGAGTGAGTGAGCTGAATATAGGAGAGATAATTGGGCAGTTCTAATCAATTTAATTTATGAAGGGCTATGCAGTGATGGGTAGTAGATTTTTGGCTTGTGGCAAACTTTGCTATTTTGTAGTAGCAAGAGGAGAGTCTTGTCTTAAGAGAGGATTGTATGTTTGTTAGAAGTGCAGTGCCATAAAGAAGGGAAGGGATGAGATATGTGGAGAAGGTGAGCTTAGTAGGAGTAAGTTAGCATTTGTGGTGGTAAAGCATGCCAAGTGATTGGTGTTTTTTTAATATTTATTTGTAGGTGAGAGTTGAATTTAAGCTGGTCATCAATTTGGACACCTAGTAATTTTGCCTCAGATACTAATTCGAAAGATGTATTGTTAAGCTTTTGATGGGGAATGAATTGTTGTCGATACGGGTTGATTTTGTAGGGATAAACAACATTAGTTTGTTTTTTAAGGTATTGAGAGCTAAGTGATTGTCTAACATCCATTGCTCAATGGTAGAAAAAAACTTCTTGGGTATGCTTTACGAGTGTGGGGATGAAGGTGGCAGAGCATATTATAGTTGAGTCGTCGGCGTACTGGATAAGTTTAGCATTAGGTATAAATCCCTATGTCACAAGATGGGTTGCCAACTGGCTCACTGACAGAACCCACACTGTGAAAGTAGCAGACTCCAAATCCGACTTCAGACCAGTGACAAGTGGAGTACCACAGAGTTCAGTCCTGGGTCCTCCTCCTGTTTGGTATCTACTTCTCTGAAGTACAGGCTAACACGGAAGGTCTTTGGCTAATGAGGTTCACAGATTACTGCAAACTAGGAGCCATAATTGAAACTCCTAATGATGTGAACATCCTACAAAAGGGCCTCACTGAGACAGATGTCTGGTGTCAAAGCCATAGCCTCAAGCTCAATGCCAAAATGTGCATTGTCATCCCTTTTGGTAAAAACTCTGTACCCTTGAACTACGACATAGGCGGTACTCTACTGTGGTGATGTGATTATCAAAGGAGAGACTACTGTCCACCTGTGTTCCAAGGTCTCATCACACTTTCGGTGTTAAGTAATCAGGAAATCATTTTATGTGGTACACCTCATCACAAAAGGCTTCTCATCCAGGAAAAAAAGAGGTCATTGTTCTCCTCTACTCGTCACTCATTAGACCCATTATAGAATACAGCACCCCTTTTGGCATGTACCTCACAAGACATCTACAACAACTGGAAAGGCTGCAAAAATACCCCACAAAGAGGATTACCGGCCTCAAACAGATGCCCTACGCAGACAGTCTCAAAAAACTCCAGCTTTACCCAGTCACATATCACCTACTCAGAGGCAATCTCTGCCTAACATACAAAGCTATGTCAAACCCAGAGCTGTTGGACATGCTCCACTTAAAGAAATCCCAATCTCCCCAAGCTACACGCTCTAGGGACCGAAACCTTTTCACTACAATAAACAGAACATGCTGGAGGGATAGATTCCTGTTCTACAGACTTCCCATACTCTGGAAAAAACTACCTATCTATATCAAACAAAGCTCCTCATTAGCACACTTCAAGAAAAATCTTGATTGGATGGGAGATGGGAAATTCACCCCGGGGATCACTTCTGTGGCTCTGCTCGACAGGCACAGGAAAATCATTTTCTTGGGTGGCGAAAGCCAGGGTACCTTTTTGGCTAGGCTTATACAGGCCCTAGGGCCAATAGCCTAATACCTAACTATGAATCAACATGCATTTTCTGAACTAGTATTACAAAATTCTAATGTGTGACAGTATTAGCTGACCGTGATCCTCAATGGTTTACCCAAAAAAATCACAAATATTTATGAGGGACTGGGCAAGAATATGAGGCAAAATCAAGGACAGCTGCAAACAATGCATATAACCACTTAAAGGAAAGTGAAACACTTCAATATAAAAAAAAGAAAGGCACACTACAGAAAAAAATACATCCCCCAAAAAACAGCCCACTGAATCATCCTTGAAGAAATGAAATTCATTCATACATGAATAAGTGTTAAAAAAAATAAAAAACACTGATTACAGCTACACAAAAGGAAAACAGCATCACCAGCGAAACAAACCTGGTGCTATCTAAAATAAACAAAATCAGATGAAACTTTTCCAAATTACAAAAACAAACCTTAAAATACTCCCCATTAAACTCTTCTTCTTCTACTTTCGGCTTTTCCCGGTTAGGGGTCGCCACAGCAGATCACCTGTCCGCTCATGATTGGCAGTGGAGTTTTACAGTGTCGAGTTGCCACCCCGGCACACAACCTTCCACGGAAGATGCACACACACTCACACCTAGGACCAATTTAGAGTGTCTTTGGAATGTGGGAGGAAACCGGAGCACCCAGAGGAAACTCACGCGACCACAGGGAGGACATGCAGACTCCGCACAAAAGGCACCCCAGCCGAGGATCGAACTGGAGAACCTCTTGCTGTGAGGTGGCAATGTTAACTGCAGCACCAACACTACTAAAATTAAATAAAAAAATCAACTGCTACTATAAAGATTAAAACATCTACACATTACATACAAGGCACATGCATACAGAACCTCAAAAAACCTCACCCACCCAAAACTTTCACAAAACCCACTCTATACATGCTTTAAAAGGAAAAAATGCACACAGCATTTCCTATCTACTTTAATGTAAAACACTTCATACTCTGCACACACAAAATACACATACTGCAAACAATTCTTTGGAAATGACATGCACTCACATCTGAATGAAAAATGTAAAAAAACTGACCACTACGACCCAATACAAAAACAGCATTACCGCAAAACTGATCCAGATTTTGACTAAACACACTAAAAATTAAATGAGAAGGCATAACCAACTCTAAAACTAACATACACTCACAGCTCTCACTATACTACCAAAATGCATTAAAAAATGAACCGATGCAACAAAAACAATTTCTTCAACTAGACTACAAAGCCACTTAAGACACTCTGCTAATAAAAAATCTATACAAAGCACCTAAAAAGCACTACTTAGCAGACGCTTGTACAATTAACAGACTAAAATCATTGGGAAACACTATAATCTAGCATTAAAAATAAAAATCTTGATAAAAAGAAATACATGGAAGGTATGCTTTGTTGTGATAACTGAAACATCTTGTATTACAGGATTAGGGAACCCAGTTCACTGTTCACAAAATTCATTCTCAAAATCTGAAGAAAAGGGTAGTTTATATGGCTCATTAACTGCACTGCAATTCTAGTTGCAATAGTAAGGTAGCCTGGTCTGTTGAAGGTGGGACACACAAACAGGCTTAAGGAAGAATTACTTGTTGCAGCTAGTTGGTACCTTTTCACTTTTTATTAAACAAAGTGTGTTTTTACATTAAGAAGACTGGGACTACAATTCTAGTGGCAGTAGAAAGGTAGCCTGGTCTGTCCAAGCTGGAAAACACACAGGGAAGCTTAAAATGAGACTATTTCATCAGCCAGAGGGTTTTTTAGGGACTTAGCTGTTTGATATTAATCTGCACTTGAGCACTACTTTTGCTGTGCTTTTGCATTGAGAAATTCCAGGATCATCCATCTTGTGGCAGAAGGTGTTTACCTGGTCTCTCTGAGTTGGAAAGCACTCCAGGGAGCTCAAAGTGTAGTAATTTATTGGCCAGAGGGTCAAGGAGTTAGGTTTCAGCTTTTTTGCTGTCTGCTATAATTTAATTTAGGCACATTTGTGCAGTGCTGCTCACCATCCAGTGGCTACCAGCAGTGCCCTGTATAGTAGCAGTTTCTAAAATTTACATATAAAACTATTTAGGACTTCATCCTCTAACACAGAAAGGCTTTGTCCAAAGCTAAGCTTAGGGCATATAGCACATCAAAAATCATCAATACCAAATGACAGTACTAACATTTAGCCTCAAGTCTAGACACAGCTCAGGTGATCCCTGTAAAACCAAATAATTAAACCCTTAACAGCCCAATCATAACACAGGTCCTGACAATATGGATATGCAATTTCTTAATGTCTCTGTGACCAGCTTGTTAGATCAGGGCATCCTGAGACAATATTGTAATGGTCTCATGTATTAAGATCTTTCAGTCCTTAAAGAAACTAACACACTATGTGAGAGATGTGCATACGTAACTTCCTTGGAACTAAACGTCTCGCTTACAAAAAAGGTTGTCAAGAACACCCACACTACATCCTTCACACGTACCGCTCACCACACATGTACATCATCTTTTGCTGTAGCAATTTAAAGAAACCTTCCCAAACTTTAAAGACCTCCCAAGCTAACAGCAACGCCTATCCTCAACGATCACTAAAGCAAGCCTGCACCCAATGATCCCCCCAAGAACAAAGACCATCTATTGTATGACTCACGGATGCCTCTGTCACCACGCTGGACAAGGATAAGATATGATACTTGCCTATATGAAACTTGGATCTGCAATATCATGCACGCACTCAGGTCACTGCACGTACCGATACAATTCTATCATATTCCATATCAGTGTAAATGACCCAAGACATATCTCATGGGACTACATTAAGACAGAGATCTTGAATCTCTTTGAATGTGTCACAGACAGGTACGTGGCTTGCAAAGAGCAATATTCTACATTAAGCAAAGACGATGCCGCAGTATGAACAGAAAATGACTGATTTTAATAACTGGCTTAGTTTCTGGTGTCATTCTATGGGGATCCAATATCTATCAGCATGAGAGGACATGGTTAACAGACCATGTTGCTTAAGGACGGCCTGCAACTGTCCCCCTTGGGCTTTCGGATATTGGCTAAAACTTCACCCTTCCCCTTACAGCCTTGGTTAGTAAAAGTAAAAAATGACAAAACTACCAACATAGCACAAAAAAAAAAAAAAAAAAAAAAAAAAGAAAACGCAACCTTGAGGTGTTACTGCTCAGTGCTAGGAGCCTAAACAAACTTCACATTCTACAAACTTTCTTCACTCCAGAGGACCTGGACATTAAGTTGTTACAAAGTCTGTTTTAAAGCCACAGAAAGCATTCCATCAGTGCAAGGCTATACCCTTATTCATGGCAGACTTCAACTACCTTACTATAGACTGGAAAATGTAAACTGCCTAACTCACAGGCACAATGTTTCCCAGTCATGAACACACTGGACCAGACAGTGTGCACTCCAAGCATAGGGTCAAACACACTGGATCTAGTACTCATCAACATGGGACACAGCACTGCTCCCTCCCATGTTGCATCTTCATTGATGAGGTCAGAACACAGAGCTGCTTCCTGTGAAATAAAAATCAGCCTGGAAAACTGAACTAAACCCATAACAGTTTGGAACTATTACAAAGCAAACTGCATCCTATTACGATATAGTTTGCCAAATGTCATATCTCCCCAATCCCCAGAAACACAGTTACCTGTGCAGAATTAATCACAGAAACCCTGTACAAACATGTAATTGGTTGCACTGAGGCTTCTGTACCTACCATAAGCAAACCCTATTCTAACGCAAAAAAACAAACCCCATAACTGGAATCCTTTCTTTAACATGGTATATAACAAAAGAAAAAAGTCACTGCCAAAATCAGAAAGAGTAACTCAGAGACAAGAGCTCTTACAGTCAACTAAATAAGAAACTAAGAGGTCTAACAACTACCAACAAGGCAAATTATGAGGTTAGGATAGCCTTCCCGGTGAGGGACAATTGCAAAGCCTTCTTCGTGTCCAGTATTGGTCGTAAATGGCACAACCTTCTCTGACAAAGGTGACAGTGAAATCTACTGACTGATAAATTTAGCTCTAACTTCATCCTTGCCTGCCCTCAATGAAATACCTTATAATACATCTCCCCCCAAATATTAACAAGGAGTAAGTTCTGACAACACTCCTTAAAGCCAAAAGCACTGCTGCAATAGCTCCCAGCAATATCACCAGGTGCCTCTTAAATAGTCCAAAACTGACCTAGCAGGAACACTTGAGGTATTCCAATGACAGCCTTAAAATTGGTTACATGCTAAGTGAATGGATAGCTGCAATGGTCATCCCTCTTCATAATCGTAGGACCATCAAATGACCCTGGGAACTACACCAGACAGTCAGACAAGACTAATATGCAAAATCATGGAATAAATTATCATGGAAATGATCAACAAAGATATTGGCAACCTACAGACACTGGACCAATCCCAATCTGGCTTTAAAGCAAGGTCTTGCCTACTGAACTTGACAGACTTCAAGAGGATCACCAAGTCTATGGATGAGTGGAAAATGGTGCATGCCACCTTCACCTGGCCAAGGCATTCGACACAATAGATCACTCTGGTATTGATGACAAACTCTCAAAATTAGGCATAAACTGCTACCTAACGCACTGGATTGCTGACTGGCTCACAGACAGGACCCAAGAAAACAGGATCAGTGAGACCACCTCCACCAAGAGACCGGTCTTCAGCAGAGTATCCCCATGGTTCCTTACTGGATCTGCCTGTTCAGCATCTATATGTTGGAAGTCAAGGTGAATGTCAAAGGCCTATGGCTAATCAAGTTTGCAAATGACTGTAAATTGGGAGTTATCGTAGATTACCCCTACGATACTGGCATTCTGCAAGAAGGTCTAACAACAATGAAAGGCTGGTGCCAAAGCCACTTACTAAAACTCAATGTGAAGAAAAGCATTATAGTGCCCTTTGGGAAACTGTCCACCCAAGCTAATTACTGCATCAATAAAATACTCTTAGGAGTTGACCCAGTAGTTAGGATCTGGACCCATATGTCAACTGTAACCTGACCTTTGACCAATATGTAGCCCAGATAGTAAGAAAATCATTCTATGCTGCTCAACTCCTAAGCAACAGTATGGTATGCAGATCCAATCAAGTTATAGTACCACTATACTCTGCCCTTATAAGAACCATCACTGAGTACAATGTCCACTATGGCACTTGTAACAGTTTGAACTCTCTCAAAGGTTCCTCACCAGGAGAATCTACAGCACGAATGCCCTGTCCTACACAGATCACCGTATGGCCCCATCTCTGTACTCAGTCTTCTACAGGTTACTGAGAGGTGATCTATGCCTGGCATATAAGGAATCCTCAGATCCAGCTTTGATGGATCTCTTGCACATCCTCAAAAAAAACAGCACCAGAAACACTAGATTGTAGGACCTGAACTTTACTTACGACATAAACAACACACTGGAAACAACAACATACTTATCAAAGGATCCCCGCACAATGGAATAAGGTCCCCATCTTCTTAAAGCAGGGTTTATATCCGACTCTGTTCAAACAAAACCTTGATCAGTGGATGTGAAATCACCCTTGTCTGGCCTCCATGTCTCAGATGGACAGAGGTCAACAGTAAGTAAATTAATCCAAAGCTAACACCTCCCCCACATAACCGTTACTTACCTCCTTATTAACATACCCGACATAGGGAACAATGTACTGTGCAGCCAGAGAGCATATGCAGTACATGCCTTGGATGCCCCAAACTACACAAGTCGTTGGAAGAGCACTACAGTCCTTTTATATAATGACATTATTTGTAAAAGCTAAGACTTTTTCCCTTAAGTAATGCCACTGTATAACAGCAATAATGCATTCATTAAGTGGATAACACAGGATTTACCCACAGAAGGCTATGTTTAATCACGGAGCAGTGTTTTACATTCTCCAAGGATGAAATCACAGTAAGACTAGAAGATGACTGACTAATAATTGGCATAGTTTCTGGTGTCATTCAATATATGTCACCATGGAAGGAGATGGTCAACAGACCATTCTGCTTTGCCAGGGATGGTTTGCACCTCTCCCCTCTAGGGTTTTGAATACTTACTAAAACATTGTCCTCCCCAACAGTGTCTTTTTTAAGCAATTCCAAACTGAAAGTACTTCTGACATAGCAACTCAAAACCACAAAAATCTGAAGGCGTTACTGCTCGATTCTATAAGTCTCAACAAGAAACTCCACTACCTACAAGCTCTCCTCACCCTAGAGGATGCTGACATCTGTACAATCATTGAGACACACTGGCAGTACAAGGCTATAATGCCTTCCACACATTCAGACCAGCTACTACACAGACAGGGACTAAAGGTGGAGGTGTTTTGATTTACATCAAAATAAATACACCTCAAAGGTGGTCAAACAGGACAATGCATTTGAGGTTCCCCATGTTTAAATCATCACAGACAAAATCCCATACCACTTCCTTGCAAGCTATAGGTTCCCCTCTCTATGACATGGGAAAACCATAACATGTATTTAAACATGCTGGAAAGATTCACCATCCAACCCAATACCACTGGGTACTAACTGGGAATAATATAAAACACCAAACATACAGGCACAGAAATTCCTGGATTTTGTAAACAAACTCCCTGGACCAGACTGTCAATACACTGACTAGAAGCGCGAACATACTGCATCTGGTCCTGACTAATATGGGAGAGTATTGCACACCCTGTAGTATAATGTCCTCTCTGGTAAGATCAGACAACATAATGGTCTCCTCTGAAGTAAAAAATAAAACCCGGAACCCCAGCTAACCCTGGAATGTTCAGGAACTACTCTAAGGCTAACTTTCTACTATTAAGTGATAACCTCATAAAATGTCAAGCCCCCATAAACCCTGAGAATATTGCTGCCTATGTGGAACTGTTCAAGAAAACCTACACAAGTACGTTAATAGCTGTAGACAAGCAGCTGAAACCACTAGGAAGTTGTTCACAACTAACTCAAAAATACATATATAAAAAAAAAAAAAGCCATCCTGGTGGAATCCTATCAATAGGCTGTATAACTGAAGGGAGAAAATCATGGCAAAAATCAGGAGGGATAGTATCCAGCAGGATAAAAGCAGTCTCATCAAATTATACAAACAACTCAGACAACAAAGTCTACCAAAGCCAAATTTGAGGTAATTTTGGCCTCCAAGACCAAGGACAACCACAAAGCAATATTTAGCTATGTTTGGAACCTTAAAGGCAGTACACAAGTGTGTACAGACTAGAGGTCAATGCTAATGAAGCCACCTATACTGACCCAGAAGATATAGCAAACCTACTGGCAGACATATTCAGCTGTAACTTTACACCCTCTCCTCCCTCAACCTATACCATCAAATATAACACCCTCTACTATCACTATAGAACAAGTCCTCAATGTTCTCTCTCAGGTCAAGAATGCAGCATAAATGGGCCCAGACAATATCCGAGGATGCTTTCTAAATAGCATGAAATAAGGCCTATTGGGCCCTCTGGAATTGCTGTTTACTGTAGTCTCCAAACAAGCTTCATGCCTCATGAATGCAGAACAGCAACAGTCATCCTTCTGTTGAAACGTGGGCCTTCTACAGACCCTGGAAAATTCAGATGCACAAGTCTCACTAGTTTCATATGCAAAGCCATGGAAAGAGTCATCATGGAAATGATACACTTATTTATTTAATATTTGTTTAGCGGGAAATTCTGACTTGGAAAGAGCCAATTTTCCATGGAGGCCCAGAGAGAAACACTCCAGACGCATGTCTTTGTAATGTGGGAGGAAACTGGAGCACCTGGATGAAAACCACACGAATGCAGGGAGGACATACAGGCTCTGCACAAAAGACACCACAGCAGAGAATCAAAACACAGAACCACTTGCTGTGAGGCAACAATGCAAACCTCTGCACCACTGCCCCTTAATGGCAGAAAACCTCCAGACACTGAACCCAACCCAATTTAGCTTAGTCAAAGGCAGGTCATTCCTAATGAACCTGTTGAACTTCTTTCAGAAGTCACCAAACCAATGGACCAGGGCAAAACAGTCCACAGCAAGGCATTTGACACAATACCCCACTTGGGCATTGTTGAAAACCTCAAGAGGTCAGGAATAAACTCTTATGTCACCCGGTGGATGGCCAGCTGCTTCACATACAGGACATAGGAAGTTAGAACTGGGGACTGTACCTCTACATAAAGGCTAGTCAAAAATGGAGTCCTTTAGGGGATCAGTCCTAGGAATACTCCTTTTTGAAGTCAAGGCCAATGTCAAGGGCCTCTGACTGTTTAAATTTGCAGACGATTGCAAATTAGGAGTAGTCACAACCACCCCCCCCCCCCCCCCCATGACACATTTTCTCCAGGAAGGGCTAACACAGACAAATGACTTGTTTCAGAGCCATGGACTAAAACTGCCAATAATGCATATTATTATCCTTTGGGAAGTCATCCACCCAAAAGTGGGTAAATCCTGCGTTACCTACACTATCATATTCACAACACACCCCTAGGAGATGACCCAGTAGTCAGGGACTTAAGACACACAGACAGTAATCTAGCCTTTGACCATCACATGTCTACAGCAGTGAAGAAATCACTCTATGCCGTGCAACTTATAAAACAAGAGTATGGCAATCTAGGTCCAAGGAGTTCATTATTCCACTCTGTTCAACATTCATCACACCTATCATTGAGTACAATGCCCCCTTTGGTATGTACCTAACCAGGCACATACAACAATTGGAATGTCCACAGTGGTTCCTCACTAAAAGAATACCGGACATAAGTAACATGTCCTGTGCAGACCACCTTAAGGCCCTATCCTTGTATTCTGTCTCCTAAGGCTATTGAGGGGAGATCTATGCCTGGTATACAAGGCACTGCCAGTCCCCACCCTGATGGACCTCCTGCATATCCATAAAACAAATGGCACAAAATTACCCATTCTAAAGACTTAAACCTTAGCTGTGATATAAACAGAACTTGCTGGAGGGACAGGTATGCATCCCACAGACTCCCCTTCTCTGGAACATCCTCCCTATCCACGTAAAGCAGAGCACTTCCCGAAAACAATTCACGTGCAGCTTGGACGGGTAAACATGAAATTCATCCATAGTTTGGCACCCATGTTTAGGCAGGCTGTGAACTGTTCATCACCCAGGCCCGCTGCTTGTAAATGTGTCATCTCCCAAACCCCTGCTTACACTTAGAGTTCTGGGATGCACGTCTAGGCTTAAAAAGACCCTTGTGGTCCTTAGCCTAGTAACAAACTACAAACCTATGAACTTAGGCTTTGACCTCATTATTAAATTATGGCAAAACTGGGCAAATCCTGCATTACCTACACCCACTTGTGGATTATTGCTAAATTCTGTTACGGCAGCTAGGAATATGTGGGAAGAGACTAAAAAGATAATACAAAAAGTGAGAAGATGGAAGCTCTTGATGATGGCTGGGGATAGTAAAGTACAATGAAAATGTTTTTAACTCCTTTAGTACTGTATTCAGGTCAGGCATATTTTTATCAACCTGCGGAGATGCTGTACACAATAACAAAGAATTTAAGGAATTTATTTGGGGGAAATTGAACAAGAATTAAGTGGGATACATTTTTTTTTATCCCTACAGAATCCCCAAAGAACACAAGTGATTTAGTATAACCAGATATGAAGAGAGACTTTAGAGCTATATAGTTAAGGCTTATATACATAGCACAAACAGAAGACTACAAATCAAAATGGAAGAAATAATGTAGAGATGGGAAAATCGGGTCACGAAAAGTACAGTTGTGTACACTTACCATAAATGTAGATGTTTGAGTGTATTCACTGTTGCAGTCATTACATTTGGGTTATCTGCTTGCAGGTTGCCCTCAGTTGGCCTGATTAACAAAGTCTTGGGTGTCCTGCATCGGTTGCTGTCCCTTCTTCCATGACGTCAGGTCTTCAGGGGTATAAAACATGCAGCCGACACCATTACATCAGTTTTTCTTGACCCAGATGTCAGGTGCAATTAAACATAAAAGCACAAAGATACATCTCCAACAAAAAAGCAAATAAACCAAAAAGGCTTTTAAGCATAGTAAAGGAAAGTAAAGGTATAGCCGAAAGAAGTTAGGGGGCTAGAGAGAGGGTAACCAGGACTGCAACAGTGAATACACTCTAACATCTACATTGATAAGTGTACACAACTGTACTATGTTCTTCGTGTTTCACTGTTGCAGTCATTACATTTGGGTAGATTCCCAAAGCTATGGTTGGGAGGAGGAATTTAGATAGCATTAGGGCCAGCTATAAGGCCCAGCAAGACTACAGTGCCAAAACCAGCTCTGGATTTAGAGAAAATTGGCAAATGATAATGCTTGGTGAAAGTATGTACAGAACTCCAGGTAGCAGCTTCTAGGATGTCCCTGGTAGGGACGCCTCTGAGAAAGGCTGTAGAGGTAGATGCAGCCCTGGTGGAGTGAGGTCTGATCCCCTGGGGGATAGGTTTTCCATGGTGCTTATAGCAGAAATGAATGCAATGGCTTATCCACTTAGAAATGGTTTGCTTTGAAATAGCCTTCCCCTCTGCCCCTGCAGCAAATGCCACCAGCAGTTGTTCAGATTTCCTTTGAGGTTTAGTCCTGTCCAAGTAGAATCTTAAGTTGCCTGTGCACATCTAAGGAATGCAGTATCCTTTATTCTGTGGAATGGGAAAGAAGGTTGGCAAATGAATGGACTGATTAAGAGCCACCCTGGATACCACCTTGGGCATGAAGGATGGATTGGTTCTGAGGGACCCCCTGTCCGCATGAAAGATGATGAAAGGTTCCACTGCCACAAGGTCCTGTAATTTGGACACCCTTCTAGCTGAAGTGATTGCTAAAAGGAAAGCTGTTTTCCAAGAAATAAATTTTAAGTCTGCAGTAGCAGCTGGCTCAAAAGGAGATAGAGTGAGTTTCTCCAAGACAAAGTTAAGGTCCCAGGCTGGGGTTGGAGCTCTCCTGGGTGGTCTCAAATTTCTGGCCCCTCTGAGGAACTGCTTGAGCAATGGATGAGAGAAGAGGGGAGGTTCTGTGTTATAATGAGCTGAAATGGCTGAGGTGTGGATTTTAATGGAGGAAAAAGACAGGCCCTTGTGAAGCATCTCAGTTAAGTATTGTAAAATCTGAGGTAAATTGGGTGCTGCTATACTTATCCCTTGAGACTGGTTCCATGCACAAAATCTTTTCCATTTTTCAGCATAACATTTTCTAGTATTAGGCCTCCTTGCTTCTAAAATGATATCCATCACAGGTTTGTTGAGGGATGGTAAATGAGAGATTAAGTAATTAGCCAGGCTGCAAGGTTCAGTGCTGGAAGCGGAGGGTGCAGAATCTGGTTCTCTTGCTGAGAGCGCAGGGAAGGAGTCTGAGGCAGGTGCCATGGAGATAACCGTGACACTGCGCAGGAGGGGGTACCAGTGTTGGCGCGGCCAGTCTGGAGCAATCAAAATCATCCTTGGTTTGTCCTGTTTGATTTTTAGTAGTACTTTGGAGAGCAGAGGCAGAGGAGGGAAGGCATAGACCGATAGGTTTTTCCAGCTGAAGGACAGAGCATCCACTTTCCAGGATTGTTTGTGGGAAGTCCTTGTGCAAAATTTGTCCAATTGGTAGTTCTGGGGAGAGGCAAACAGGTCTATATCTGGGCTCCCATATTTGCTTGTCAACATGTTGAAAATCCTTGGTTCCAGTTTCCACTCGTGTGGGTCCATGAGGTTTCTGCTTAGTCCGTCTGCCAGTGTATTTAATTTTCCTGGCAGGAATTGAGCTTCTAGGTGCACTTGATAGCTCAAGGCTGTGCTCCACAATGCCATGGTTAGTCTGCAGAGGGGGTAAGAATGTGTACCCCCCTACTTTATGTACCACATGACAGTCACGTTGTCCATCTTTACCATTAGTTGTCCTGGAAGAATGTGGTCCTTGAAGGCTTTCAGAGCATTCTGTACAGGTAACATTTCCTTTTGATTGATATGCAGGTGCATTTGACTTGAGTTCCATTTGCCCTGAATGCACTTCCCTGCCAGGTGAGCCCCCCATGCATAGTCTGATGCATCTGTTAGGGTGTGGGCGGCAGGGTTTGTGTGAAAGGTAGTCCCTTGTTTTGGTGGCAGGCCTCTGCCCACCAAAGGAACTCTAGGAGTAGGCAAGGTATAATAGGAATCATTGCTTCTAGGTCTTGAGAATGTTGACACCATAGGCTTTTTAGATACCACTGTAGTTTCCTCATATGCAGTCTTGCATATGGAATTAGAAGAATGCAGGAGGCCATGAACCCCCAAGGCTTGCAGTATTTGTCTTGCAGATAGCAGGGTTTTTGTGGCCACTTGTTTGAAGTAGGTTGTCAAATGAATTTGCTTTTCTGGCATGAGGTAAGCCATTCTGGGAAGTTGTATTCAAGCTTGCTCCCAGGAATACAATTTGTTGACAGGGTACCAGGTGTGATTTCTTTTCATTTATGGTGTACCCCAGACAAGTTAGAACCCTTTTTACAAAGGCCAGATGATTCAAAAGTATGTCCTGGCTTTCTGCCTGAATTAGACAATCGTCCAGGTATGGGTATATTTGAATATTTCTTTGCCTGCAAAATGCAATAACTGGAACTAGGTACTTTGTGAATACCCTGGGCACAGTAGATAAGCCAAAGGGCAGTGCAGAGAACTGATAGTGCGTGTAGCCTGCTTTGAAGCGTAGGTATCTTGGGATTTGCAGGTATGCTTCTTTTAAATCTAGTGTTGCCAACCAGGCATCTTTGCCTAGCATAGGAAGTAATTGGTGAAGAGTCAGCATCTTGAATTTTGGAATCTCCAAAAAGGTGTTTAGAGTAGATGGGTCAAGGATAGGATGCCATGAATTGTCTTTTCTGGGCACCAGGAAACATCTTGAGTAGAAACCTTGTCCCATTTCCTCTTCTGGTACCAGTTGAATAGCCCCCATGCTTAAGAGTAAAAGTACTTGTTTTTCGGCCTCTGCCCACTGATTTGGGTGTAGATCCGGCCACCCACTTGGTGTTGGCAATGTGTGGAAGTGAAATCTGTATTCCCTGGGACACTATATTTGAAACCCATTTGTCCTGGGTAATGAGTTCCCAATTCTTTGCATGAAGAGCAATCTTTCCCCCAAAGCAGTAGTCAGTTGATAAGTGCTTGGAAATTTTAAAAGGAAGTCATTGAGACAGTCTACCATAGTGGGGGGGGGGGGGGGGGGGAGTCTTATTATTCCCGGACATGGAAGTGGAGGCCCCCCATTGCTTAGATCTGCGAGTCCCCTGGAACTGAAACCTGGGGTTTTTGCTGTGTCTGGGTTTGGATTAATATAGGATTCATAGGTTATCGCATCAGATTCATAGGTTAGCGCTAGACTAACTGCCCCTGCAAGCCATTGTAAGCCTAGCCAATTATCCCTTGTGAGACAAACCCTGCACCTTGTGTTTGTAAGGCAAACACCTTAACCATTAGGCCACCTCTCCCAACCCAAGTGCCATGAGCTTAAGACCTGGAAGGGGCTGGAAAGGACTAATTCTTAGAGGGCCACTGCCTACTAAATCTAGGAGGATGAATTTGTAAAAAATCTTTAACAGTTTGCATAGATTTAGCTTTATCCTCCATCTTTTTAAGAACTTCCTCAGCCTTGTTGCTTAAACAGGCGGTCCTGATTTAAAGGAGCATCCAACAATTTAGCCTTAACATGATCAGGCAAAGATTGCTCCTTAAGCCAAGCATGCCTTCTGAGCACAGACCCAGTAACAGCAGCCCTGCAAGAGGCCACTAAATGAATCAAAACCACACTGCAAAGTATATTTTCCAACTTGTTCGGCAGAATGCATTAAATCCTGTAATTCTTTATTTTCCACACAGTCAGGAATCAACATAATCTTCTGTTTAAGCAGTCCATTACCACATTGCTGATATTTTAACATATGAAACTGGCAGTTTAAAGCCCTAATGGCCAAGGTTGCAGAAGTGTAAACCTTCTTACCCCATCTATCCAGCGCCCTGGAGTCTCTATCAGAAGGGGTAGGATTTTTAGGAGTAGAAGCCTTAATGCCCTTGGGCCCCTGTGAAATAGCCTCTGGATCTGCAATAGGATTTTTGAAAAGGAACGTGTGAGACTCAGGGACCCTGTAGTATCTCTGTCAGGCTTTCTGGGAGCAGGAGGCAGGGAATCAGGGGCCAAACTAGATTCCGAGAGAGTATCAACAATGTCTAGTACAGGAGGAATAGCTAAAGGCCTATGCTGAGGTAGGAGAAGGAAATCCCTAAGCCTCTTTTTTGAATCAGAAAAATCCTGGTTTTCCCAGTGGAAATGCTCCCTAAGAGTATGTAAGGTTTCCCCAAAAGAAAAATCCTCAGCAGGGGAAGCAGAGGGAATAGAGTCCTCTGCATCAGAATCCTTATTAAGTAGGTAAGGCCAAATCCAGATCATCAGAAGAGTCAGAAAAAAACAGAATCCTGATCAGAAGATTCATAATCAACCTCAGTCCTAGGCTTTTTAAAGGGGGGGGGGGGTATGGGTTGGGATCTTCAGCCATTCTTATCATTTGTTTTTTAGGCATAGAGGCCTGCACGTCGGTTTTTTAGACATTGATCGAGATTTAGGCCTAAGTAATGAAGGAGGCATTGATTTAATATGCAAGTCCATAGGCCTGAATACACTCTCAGAAGCCAGTGCCTGCATAGCAGCTCTGGACCCATCCAAGGTAGAGACATCCGCGGGTTCCATAGTTGATGCAGGTCGTGGCATACTGGACTCCGAATGGGTCTTAGTAGAGGCCTGCGAATCAGAAGTAGCAGGTATCGGGCTGCGAAATCGCCTCACTGAGTACTGGCGACTGGCTTAGGAGAAGCGTCGTTGGCAGTTTTGGACCTCGGCGGCCTGTCTCTGTCTTTATCTTTGCATTTTATCAGAATCCCAGTAGTTGGATGGCTAACCGATGACATCTCTGGATAATTAAACCGAGAAACCGAAATATTTAGGGGTGAAAATATACCAACGACAGATAGTGCGTTGATTAAATAAAGCAGAAAACCGACAGCAAGGTACGTTGTGGTCAGGGCCTAGGCAAGGAATACAGTATGAATGAAAATCTTTATGAGGTTATTTGCTTTCCACAAGTAATGCAATTATTAACTTTTACTGACATTGGTAAGGAGCAAGAAAAAGTTTCCCCAACGGGGCCACTGAGCTTTAGTTGAAAACTTTGGTTCTGAAACCCGAAAATGAAAATTTCAGGAGTCTACTGACTAGCACTTGCGAATTGCGTCTGCTTTGGGCACTGCATGGCAAGAAAGAATGATGTAATGGCATCGGCTGCATGTTTTATACACCTGACAACCTGACTTCATGGAAGAAGGGACAGCAACCGACGCAGGACCCAAGACTTTGTTAATCAGGCCGACTGAGGGCAACCTGCAAGCAGATTATCCAAATGTAATGACTGCAACAGTGAAACACGAAGAACATCAAGGACAGAGTAGGATTTTGGATGTAGGTGGTTAAGGAGAATGGTAACAACTATACACAATTTTGAATGTACAAAGTAGGAAAAAAAGAAGTTATATACTCACCATTATGTTCCATCTGAGTAGTTGTACTTCATTTGTCTTCAACCTGTAGGATACGTATCCGTATCGGATCCAAGCCAGCAACTAATGCTAGCATCAGCTCCGAGCTCCAGACTCCTCCCCTTACCCATAATACACCTCCACTGCCTTCCATCCCCAGATCGAGTTTGCTGAACTTATACAAAGAACCTGACCTGATAAATATACTTGTGACCTATGCTGCAGCCCATAGGCTGATCATGCACCAAGGTCCGGGGGAAGGAGGGAGGGAGAGATGAAGACAAATGAAGTGCAACTACTCAAATAGAAAGCTATGGTGAGTACATAACTTCTTTATCTGAAGTAGTTTACTTCATTTGGTCTTCAACCTGTGGGACAGAGTCCTCAGCTACTAAACTCCTGGGAGGCCCTCATGGAAGGATATTCCGGAGCACCGCAGAAACAAAGGATGCTCTCCTTCTGGAAGTCAAATCCAATTTGTAATGAGAAATAAATGTTTGAGATGAGGACCAAGTAGCTGCAGAACAAATGTCATCCAAAGAGACTCTAGACCAAAAAGCTGCAGAAGTAGCCATGGACCTTGTGGAATCAGCTTTCACCCGACCTGGAGGAGACATGCCTCTGTCGTTCTAGACCTGCAGGATGCATGAAGAAATCCATCTAGCTATAGTGACCCTGGAGATTGTTTCCTTTTATAAACCCTTTTTGGGGAAACCTATTGATCAGATTTACCGAAATTATTTGTCCTGTGTAAATAGAATCGTAACTGCCAATCAACATCTAACATGCGGAGTTTGTACTCCATCTTGTTTGTAAAACTGAGAAAAAACACAGGCAAATTTATAGTCTCATTGATATTGGCTGGTGATGCCACCTTAGGAAGAAAGGAGGGACTGGTTCGAAGGGAAATTCTGTCTTTATGAAAAATCATGTACGGACGTTTGATGGAAAAGGCCTGTAATTCTGAAACCCTTCTAGCAGGGGTAAAAGCCACCAGAAAATCTGTTTTCCACGATAAAAACTTTAGATTTGCAGTTGTGGCAGGCTCGAAAGGCAGAGCGACCAAAGCTTGAAGAACCATAGTAATGTCCCACGGGGGATCGGGATCTTTGACCAGGGGCGTAACAAAAAGGTGCCCTTGATAAAGGCTTTACACAGTCTGGAAGATGCTAGAGGCGCACAATTCTCCCCCACATGAAAATGAGAAATAGCAGCCAACTGAACTTTGACAGTAGAAAACTAGCTCCGTGCTGGAAAATATCAGCTAGAAAATTAAGAATAGCGGAAATAGGGGCCTTCAAAGGGTCTAAACTCCTTTGAGAGCAACATAAAGAAAAAATTCCACTTGCTGCGATAAGCCTTTCTGGTCGAAGACTTATGAGCAGCTACCAAAATAGATCTAATTGAGAAAGATAGTCTGGGAGTCCTCGCAATTACGGGAACTGGAGCAGCCAAGCCTTGAGCTTCAGGCTTTCCAGACTCAGATGAGGTACCACGAAGGGTGTGAAATTAAATCCTGAATGGGATCTTGGATTCAAGGTGGAGCCAGAAGATGAGACCAAAGGAAGGGAAACCATACCTGGCGAGGCCAGAATGGGGCAATGAGAATCACCTTGCTCCCCAGTCGACAAGCTTTCTGCAGAAACCTTGAATGAGAGGTACTGGCGGGTAAGCATGCAGAAGACCAGGAGGCCAAGCATGAACTAGAGCGTCTCTGGGGGACTCCCCCGGCAGGAGGTTCAGAGCGAAAAACTTGCTGCATTTCACGTTGGAAGAGATGCGAAGAGATCGCAACAAGGTTGACCCCACTCACTGAAGATCTGTTCTGCTACTGACAAATTCAGAGACCACTCGTAAGGCATCAAAATGTTCCGACTTAGCCTGTCCGCTAGAATGTTGGACCGCCCTGGAATGTGCGTTGCGATGAGAAAGCAACCGGTGGAGATCGCCCATTCCCAAACTCTCATGGCCTTGCGACAAAGGGGGTAAGATCTGGTCCCTCCCTGTTTGTTGATATACCAGACTACTGACATGTTGTCTGACTGAATGGCAATCATCCCCAGGGGAAGAAAGGCATGAAGGGCCTGCAATGCTAGAAGGACCGCCCTCATCTCTAGGTCACTGACATGCAAGCTGGTCTCTATGGGAGAACCACAGGCCTAGGACTGTCCTGCCCGAACAATGCCCCCCTACCCGAGTTTGGAGGCATCTGTGGTTTGGGCCGAGGCTGGAACAAAGGGTCGTCCCTCCAAAATGTCCGGAGAGCTCATCCATCATATGAGGGACGACTGACACACTAGACTTAGTTGGATAAGATAAGTCAATGGCAGTTCCAACAGGGACCACTGAACTGCTAGAGTCCACTGAAGAATCCTCATGTGTAACCGAACACGTGGTATAAGAGTTATGGTTGCCGCCATCGAGCCTAGGACCCTCAACATCGATTCTGCCATTGTAAGATGAGAATGGCAGATCAGGGAGACGTGATGCAGATCAGGGAGGCTTGGAACTCTCTCCGAGGTCAGAAACATTTTGCACTGAACAGTATCTATCCTGGCACCAATGGAGTCTATCACCTGTACAGGATCTAGGAGAGATTTGGATGCGTTGATTGAGATGCCCAAATGCAGGGCAAGTATCAGGAAGTAATCCCTGATTTGGGAAAGTAGACGCCTGGTGGGAGCAGTGAGGAGCCAATCATCCAGGTATGGATAGACCTGAATCCCCTAAAGCCTCAGGTGAGCCGCTACAACTGCCATCACTTTGGTAAACACCCTGGGGGCTGTGGTGAGACCAAAGGGTAGGGCTCGAAATTGGTAGTGATCGACTCCTATCCGGAAGTGGAGGAACCTCCTGGAGCTTCTGTGCATTTTTATGTGACAATAATCATCCCGGAGATCTAACGAGCACATCCAGTCGCTCTCTTGCAGGTACAGCACGATGGACTAGTGTGACCATCTGGAACTTCTCTTTGGCAATGGACAGGTTCAGGGTACAGAGGTCCAGAATGGGCCTTAAGTCTCCCGTTTTCTTTGGCATCAAAAAGAACCTGGAGTAGAAGTCTGATCCAGACTGATCTGGGGGGACGGTTTCGATGGCTCATTTTTCTAGCAGCTTGGAAATTTCATGTGCTGCTGCTTTCCTCTGCGTGGGTGGTACGTCCGGAAGATGTCTGGGAAATATGGGGGAACCCACAAAGGGGATAGAGTATCCTCTGGATAAGATCTGAAGCACCCAGTGGTCCATTGTTATGGACTCCCATGCCGCTGGGTGCAAGGACAATCGTCCCCCAACTGTCTCCAGAGTAGAGCAGTCGGGCAACCCCTCAGGATTGCTGCCTGGGTCTGTCAGAGAAAGGTTCTCAAGACCCAAAGTTCCACGGACCCCCTCTGCCTCAGGGGGAAGAAGAGCCCTGAGTTTCCTGGGAATACTGAGACTTCTGGAACCACATCTTCTATTGCCCTCTCTGGTTCCGAGAAAAGGACCTTTGAGGGTTAGAGAAGCTGATCCCGATGGCAGACAGTGTCTTCCCATCCTTCTCACTCCGGACTGTTTCCTTGACTGTCTTACTAAAGAGTGCAGAACCATCATAAGGGGTATTGGCAAACGATGCCTCAAAGGGTATGAAGAATTGACATAACCTGAGCCAGGCATTACGCCTCATGGACACGCTGGACCCAGCCACACTAGCTGCTCCTTCCGTATCATGGGAGAGGGGTCGCATGGATGTATTCAATATCGCTTTTAGAGCAGCAATCCTCACGGAGAATGAAGCCTTGTTCTCCTGTGACATGGACTTAGGGGGAGACTCTTCCAGCTCTCCTTTACCAGGTTGCGTTGGAGTCAAGTGACATGGGCCAAGTGATTCAGCAACCTGATCAAAAAGGAAGCTGAAGCATATACCCGCTTCCCTAAGCGGTCCATCATCCATGACTCCTGGTCAGGAGGGTGGACCAAGGAACTCTCCTGGGCAATTTCCTTCTTAGCGGCTGCTGCTACCACCATGGCTCCACGGGGGGGGGCTTAAAATTGTATTGGGTCACTTGGGGATAGGCTCCATGGTGTCCAGTTCCTTCCATGCCCATGAGGTGATCAAATCCACCAAAGGATCTGCAAGAGGGGACACCCAGTAAGTGCACTAGCCTATGCAGAAAGCCTCCAGAGACAGACTCATCAGAAGAGGATTTGGGGGCAGACCAGCCTCCCCGCTGGCAAAGGATCTCCATGATGTCTCCAAAGGAGACATCTTTGGGAGGTGATCTTGGGGAACCCTCTCCATCATCTAAATCTGTGTCCTCGGTAAGGGACTTGGGGGAGTCTAAGTGCCTCCGCTTGCATGTATGCTTGCGAGGCACATCCCCGGTGGGGCTCTCCGGGGGACACTCGCAAACCAATTGTTCCTTGGGTAGAACAGTCTGGGGCTATTCTACAGGCAGCAGTTATGTATAAAAAAAAAAGTTTTGTTAACTCAATAAGAGTCTGAAGAGCAATAGTGCATACATCACACATGCACTTATGCCAAGCCTAAACAGGGATATCCCTACTTCCTTTCCCAATTTGCATACTCTCTCTCTCTGAACCTTCCATTTTTTGGGGGGCACATGCAGCTTCCATCAAAGCACACTGCTGTGACACCTACAATATCTGCTTAGACCCAAGCATGCTAGCCCATGTAGCACAACCAACAAACTTAAGAGAGAAAACATACTGCAAATAAAGAAAATAATGAATATAGAGCATTTGCAACATACACAGAAAATAACTATATGCTTAGCTGACTTGCAATTAAACAGACAAGTTGTCAGACACCAGGGGAATTGAGGGATAAACAGAACCACTATGGAAGGTCCCCCTCACAAATCAAGTGCAATGCTAAAAAAATACCTGATATAACACATTGGGGACCCTCCTTGGTGAGTCAGCATTACATCTGAGAAGAATCACAAACAGTAAAGCTCTGAAGGAGGCATGAATTGAAAAATAAGCAAAAGGCTGAGTACAGAATTACATAAGCAACAATGGAGGCTCAACTTCAGGACATGTGGACTGAGCACTAACGCTTAGTAAAGACATGAAGAGGTGACAAAGTGGAAGTGGAAGAAATGTCTGCATGAAAGCAGCTATGCCTCAAATACACTTTTTCCAATGGGTAGGTTGCTGATATACAAGATAATACAGTTGACACTACTTGGAGACAACCCAGGTGTCTGTGGTCATCTGCTGCCAAACAGGGATGGAAAGAATTAGCCTGAATGACTGAGGGAGAGGGGCAGCTGGATGTAAGACAGTGACCGATTTATCAGGAAAAGGATATGTTTAGCTTCTAGAGCCCTGAGTGAGTTTATCTGGGAAAATACACTTAGAAATCCTTTTACTTCTAGCAGGCTGCCTATGGACACAAGATTTCAAAGGACAGTTTCGCTGGAACTTAGGTAGAGAAAAAACAAAAATAACCTTGCCCTTATCTTGCATGTTTTTTTAAACAATTCTGCAGCAGCAGTGCCAAAAAGATTCCAGTTGTTTAAGGTAGAATCTAAAAGTTTGTTGTTAATGTCCTCACATAAAGACTGCAAGCACAACCAGGAGTCTCTCCTCAAGACAGGATCAGATGCAGCTGCTCGAGAGGCGGCTTCAGCTGCATTTAATGGAATGGCAAAATACCCGAGAGGCAGAACTCGAGAGAGAGAAAGACAGCAGAAGTCTTACAGTCCAAATCAGGTATGCCAGTCAAATCCCCTTGCTGGGAGAGAAGATCCAGGAGATATCTAATCAAGTGGGGTCTGATAATTAATGGCTCTAAAGTCCAAAGAAGTATAAGTATACACTTTTTTCTCCACATCTCACTATAGCACAGCTGTCCTTGTCAGAAAGCAGGAGCTTGTAAGAGGAAAGGCATTTGGATGGCTTATCTGTGGAGAATAAAAACAACAGCAGGACTAGATGAAAAACTTTTACGATCCTCAAGCACTTTATAAAATCTGTCTGGCTTCTTAGGGGCCAGAGGTTGAGAGTCAGGGTGTACACCATGGCAGCTAAAACAGGAGGGACTGCTGAAGGTCTGGCAGAAACCATTTGCATGCGTTCATAACACCTCTTTTGAATAATCTCATATTTGGAACAATTCCACTTAAAGTGTTCCATCATAGGGACCACTGTATCCCCAAAAGATAATTACTCAAAAGGACAGTCAGGGGACAAAAAAAGAAGTTATGTACTCACCATAATGTTCCATGTGAGTTGTTCATCTCGCCTTCATTCTTACTGATGGGTTTGGAGCCGATCCTCGGCTCCGACTCAGACAACTGCAAAAGCTCGAGGTCTTCAACCAGCACGAGGTCAACTCCCTATCCCATGATACACCTTGATCTTACCTCAGATCTTGTCTGCTGCCAACTGGCTACCTTTGACTATTAATATGCCAATCTAAGAACTGGATAAGAGACAATACCCATAAATAAGAGAGGTCTCGGATCTCAAGTAGACTGGATGGAGATTAGAGGGTGGGATGTAAGAATGAAGGCAAGATGAGCAACTCACATGGAACATTATGGTAAGTACATAACTTTTTTATGTGAAGTTGTTTTCTATCTCGCCGTTCATTCTTTCTGATGGGTAGCATCCCAAGCACCATCTTTCTCAGGTGGCTCACGGGAGAATGCTCTTCAGAACAGTGGAACCAAAGGAAGCCCTGTCCCTGGGAGGCCTTGTCTACTTTGCAATGAGTGATGAAGGTATAAGGCCTTCACCAGCTGGCTGTTGCACAAATAGTATCTAATGGTAACTTAGCAGAGAAGGCTGATGAGGTAGATACAGCTCTAGTAGAGTGGGCCTTTTTTTGTTGTAACGGAGCATTCACTGAACTGTAAGTGAAAGAAATACAATCTGATAACGATCTCGACAAGGTGACTTGTCACTGGAGCACCTTTTTTTATTCCGAAAAGGAGACAAACAGCTGTTCTGTTTTCCTGAATTGTTTGGTCTTGCCCAAATAAAATCGGAGTTGGCTATGAACATCAAGTTTGTGCAGCATGAGTTCCATCTTATTTGCGTATTTAGGGAAGAAAATGGGCAATTCAATAGACTGGTTGAGATTTGTCCAACAAACTTTGGGTAAAAATGATGGATTAGTTCTGAGTGAGAGAATGTCATTATGGAAAATCAGATAAGGAGGTTTTGATGGTCAAGGCCTGTAACTCAGAAATCATCCGAGCAGAAGTGATAGCTATTAGGAATATGGTCTTCCATGAGAGATTTCAAATCACAGGAGGCTGGTTCAAAAGGAGGTAATATAATTCGGGAAAGAACAAAATTTAGATTCCATGGCATGGCTGGAGTTTTGACAGGTGGTCTCAAATAAATAGTACCCTTGAGAAATGCTTTAGATATGACATGACATTAGAACACTGGACACCAAGATGAAAGTTCGAGATTGCTGCTAACTGAACACTAATGGTAGCTGCAACGTTCCATTTTCTAAGATATAATTTTCTGGTAGATGATTTATGAGAGGACGTTAAAATATGTTGGGCCACGGCTGACAGCTGAGAGTTCGTAAATCCTGGCTATGTTTGGAATTGGAGCAGCCAAGCTGTCAGTTTGAGAGAGTGAAGAGAAGGATGAAGAGCCCTCGATGAATGGGTCAGATCATCTGGAACCGGGTCCAGGATCCAAGGTTCTTCCAGTAGATGAGGCTGAAGGAAGGGAAACCAAATCTGACGAGGCCAGTAAGGGGCTATTAAGATTAAGGGTCCTTCCCAGAGTCTTTGGTTTCTGTAATACTTTGGGTATTAGAGGGAAAGGGGGGAAAAGCATAAAGGAGACCCAGGGGGCAATTGTGCACCAGTGCATCCCTTGGGGCATCCCCCGGCAGGGGAATTAGGGCAAAGTAGCTGCTGCACTTCGTGTTCATAGGGGTTGCAGAGAGATCTTAGCAAGGCTGGCCCCACCTGCAGAAGATGCTTTCCGCTACATGTTTCTTCAGGGACCACTCGTGAGGCAAGATAATTGCCCTGCTTAGCATGTCTGCTATCAACACTGGATTTCCCCAGGATATGCATTGCTATCAGAAAGTGCTGGGTGGTGGTTGCCCACTGCCATACTCTCAGGGCCTCTCGACACAGGGGATAATATTTGGTTTCTCCTTGTTTACCTACCAGACCACTGACATACTGTCAGTCTGAATTGCAACTGTTCCCAGAGGGAGAGAGTCTTGAAAGGACTGCAACGCTAGGAGTAATGCTCTCATCTCCAGGACATTTGATGAGCCTCATGCTTCTTCCACTTCCCTTGGGCTGTTCTTCCCTGATAATGCCCCCCCCCCATCAAGGAAGCATCTGTGGTTACCATGGCTATAGGAGTGGGTAGAACAAATGGACTGCCTAGAGTTACTTGTCAGGATGTCAGCCACTACTGAAGGTCCTTCTTGCACTTATTCGTTATTATGATTTTGTGTGACATTGGAAGTTCCTGAAAGGACCATTGAGAGAACAGGAGCCACTGTAGTATTTGCACATGCATGCGACCCAGAGGAATGGATATGATCGCTGCCACCATCGTTCCTAGCAATTTAAGTATCATTGAGACTGGGGCTTTTGTCTTTGGAAGCAGGTCTAGGATTTATTTTCGTAAAAGACAAATTCTTTCTGGAGGAAGGTTTAATGTCATTGTGATTGTATTGAGTTCTGCTCCTATAAAAACGGTCTGTTGTGATGGTGACAAGGCAGATTTTTCTGAGTTTATGGTAATCCCCAATTGATTGCAGAGATTTAAAGTTGTGTCCCTTGCATGTATGAGTTGATGCCTGGTGGTGGCAGTGAGGAGCCAGTCATCTAAATATGGAAACACCTGGAATCCCAAACGTCTCAGGTGAGTCATGACTACTGCCATGCATTTGGTGAACACTGGGGGCTGTAGTGAGACCAAAGGGCAGAGCGCAAAATTGGTAATGACTGGCTCCCAGCCAGAAGCGTAGATGATCCCTGGATGGCCTGTCCATTTTTATGTGGTAGTAAGCATCCTGGAGATCTATCGAGCACACCCAACTGTCTTTCCCCAGAAAGGGGAGTATTGACTGTAGCGTGACCATCTGGAACGTTGTCTTTTTTACCTAGTTGTTTAGTCTGCTGAGGTCTAGAATAGGTCTCCAGTCCCCCTGTTTTCCTTGGAACTAAAGGGAACCTTGAGTAAGTTCTGAATCCTCTCTGGTCTGCTGGGACTGGTTGGATGACCCTTTTTTCCAGCAATCTTTGGATCTCTATGGCTGCTTACTCCCTGTGACTGGGTGGAATGTCGGGGATTGTTTTTCATAAAAGGGGGTGGTGTGGCAAAGGGAATTGAGTATCCTCTGGATAAGACACTTTGTACTCAGCTGTCTTTTGTTATTTTTAGCTAGGCGTCTGGGTACAAAGAAAAGCATCTCCCGACTGCCACCAGAGATGAACAATCGGGCCTCCTCTCAGGAGTGCTGATAGGGCTTCCCAAAGAACTGATCTCTGTCACCCTGATTCTGTGGACCCCCCTCTGCCACGTGGATGGCGTCTTCCATTATTTCCCCCTCCTCTGTCTCTAGAGGGGGTTTCATCACTAGTGTCCTGGAAAGATCCTTGAGATTAACAGAACCACATCTTTCCACCTTTCCTCTCTTTGGGGTAGGGTCTAATTGGGGTAGAAAAACGTACTCTGACGGCAGACAAAGTCTTTTCGTCTCTCTCACTCCTGGTAAGAGTTTCCTTCACTTTCAGTCCAAAAAGGGACAAGCCATCAAAAGGGGTGTTAATAAAGGAAGACAAAGTGTTCCGAAAAGGAACATAGGCATATCCAAGAATGTCTCCTAAAGGCAATTCATGTACCCGCTGCTCTGCTCATTCCATCAGCTGCATATGAGACCAGTTGCATGGAAGAGTTCACAATAGAATTAAGAGTAGAGAGCTGGGAAGTTACCTATTCAGAAACCTGCGCAGCTACTGAACCCTGCAGGGTATCTCCTAGTTCCTTCAGGAGATCCCTTTGCAACCTAGTGAAATGTGTGAGATAGTTCAGCGATGGAAGGACGAAAGCAACTGAACTAAACATATGCTTCCCATACCTGGCCATAATCCTGGACTCTCTATTACGAGGATGAACAGACGTAGAAGTTTCTGATAATTCCTTCTTAGTGGCTGCTGCCACCACCATGGCATCAACAGGCACTCCTTTAGTTAGAAAGGTTTCATCTTGAGGGCAGGTTATACATTTATTAGGCCTCCTGAGAACAGGCTCTGTGGTATCTGGGGACTCCCATGCCCTCCGAGAGAGTAACTCAATCAATTCATCGAAGGGTGGAGACACCCAAGAGGTGGAGGGTTGAGACCCAAAAGACGTCAGGAGGACTGACTCATCATCAGTAGGGTTAAGGGATTTCCAGCCACCCCTCTGTTTAAGGATTTCTAGGATATCTGTGAATGAGATATCCTCTGAGGGGGACCGTGGGGACCCTTCTGACTCATCTAAGTCAGTATCTGAAGTGAAGGATTCCTGTGGGGAGTCCAGATGCTTCCTCTTGCAAAGTCTCTTCCTGGGAACCTCTTCAGTGGGAACTTCTGGAGAGGTCTCGGAAGAGCATGGTTCACCCAATGGGGTTTCCTGAGGCTCAGGGTCTCTATGCTTTAATGGAGCATATGTTGTAGAGGCAGACACCGGTGCTTTAAGGGAGGGAGCTGCTGGTACTGACAGTGTGGCTGATGGTGTGGACAATACCCTCCTCATAGCCTCAAAGGCCCCTCGGTCGCGACGGGAGGAATCCCCCGTATCCGAGGATACAAGGGACTCTCCCGGCACCAGAACAGAGGGCAAGTTTGGAGCACAGCTCACTCGAGCCAAAGCCCCGAGAGGCAAATTCGGAACAGACAAGTCGGTCCAACTATCCTCCCTGGACCCGACCGGTGAGTGTCGATTCCGAGATCCCTCAGTCGGCACCAAAGACATCAGGGCAGGCAGGCCAGAGAAACCTAAGGTAGGTGTCAGCCCCAAGGGCCCCACGACCATCAGTTCCGGCCTCGAAACTTCAAGGCAGATTGGAGGAGGAACAGAAAACGGTGGGGGAACTTCTGTCAGCTCCGAAGTCCCAGGGGTCAGTGCCGATAAAAATTTTGCAAGTGCTGGTATCTGCAAAAGCCTCTTCACCACACAGTCCACATCCAAATCAGAGAGTCTACTTGAGGCCCGAGAAGAATGTGTGGATGAAGCCACCGACTGTAAGATGGGGGGATTTCAATGTAGGAGATACCAGCTGCAATGTTGGGGACTGGCTCCTAACCAAAACAGTCTGCTCTGTTGGCTGTGGAGCCGATGTTGAAGTTTTACTCTATCCGGTTTTTGGAGTCGATAGATTTTTTTGGCTCCAAAAAACTAGAAGACATCTTAGACAGTTTTTCATGCTTATCCAGTGCCTCTTGGAAGGAGGATTTTAAAAGACCTCAGTGCATAAGTTTTCTCTTTCTCTCATGCAACACTCTAGCACTAAAAGAGTGGCATATTGAACAACTCTCTTGCAGGTGCACTTCACCCAAACAATACACACAGTCAGTAAATGTCCATCAGTGATGGACATCTTTTGCTCACATCTTGGACATCTTTTAAATCTAGACACGGATTTCTCATTCTCTTAATGAGACATCCTATCAGACAACAGAGAAAAAACTACTACTCTCTCTCTCTGTATGTATGTCTATATATATATATATATATATATTCTCTCTCTCTATATATATATCTATATATAATAAATATATATATACACACATATATATAAAATAATAATAACAGTACACTACTCTTAATAATGCAAGATCTCTAAACAATTAAGCTAAATATCAATATACTTGCCCTGTAAATAAAGGGGGTCTAACTAACACCACACAACTATGTGAGAAGAAATATAGGATAAGGGAAGCTAAAGGCCTGAAAACATGGCCACTTATTTAAGTTATTTAAATCTCTAAATAACTAGTAAATTACCAAAAATACACAATGCCTTGTAATTAAAAGGGCTCTAACACCACACAACTATGCAAGAGGAAAAAAGTGAGAGGGAGAACTAAAGGCCTAAAGAAAGGCCACTTATCTAATTTATTTAAACTACCTAAGAAAAACTAGCCAATACCAGGAATACACTTATAGGAAGGCTAACTACTACAAAGAAAGGAAACTTAACTATCTAATTTAAGCTATGTAGCAATTTTTTAGAGAGAAAAAAGCAATAACTTTCACTGGCCAGAGCTGGTGAACGTCCGATCAAGTTGCAGCGGCAAACAAGATTCTGAGGTAAGATCAAGGTGCATCATGGGATAGAGAGTTGGCCTCAAGCTGGTTGAAGACTTCGAGCTTTTGCAGTTGGCCGAGTCAGAGCAGAGGATCGGCTCTGAACCCATCAGTAAGAATGAACGGCTAGATAGAACAAATTCACACACTTCTTCTTCAGACACCAAAGCCAAAGGAGAACGTATCTGAGAGGAATACGCTAAGGATTCTTCAACAGAGTCCAACTCTTCAAGAGAAGAATCAGAATCTCTGGGTCTTTTATACTGAGTAGAAGACAAGGGAGAAGCAGCAGGGACAGACAATCCCTGTGGGAGTTTCAGAACAATATGGGCATTAAACAGCCCTTGAGTAAAGTCTTAGCATTTTTTTTTGTGAGGATCCTTAGCCACGTTTGTTTTTCTTTTTTAAAAAAAAAAAACATATGCCTTGACAAACTTAAGTGGTTCAGACCCCTGCCTGGATTCAATGAGGGCACCTTTTCCTTAGCGAAATTTTGGGAATCCCCCTATGCTCCTTAGATATAATCAGCTGTGGTTCCCCCTCTACATCTGTACCCAACATCTGCACAGCTTGAGTAGATGAGCAAGTGGGCAGCTCCATGATGGCCCTCCCACTGCGTTGTGGCATATGGAACTGACGCCAGCATAGACAGTCCTTGGGTTCTTCATGCAACCCAAAGGAGACATCCAGTGGAGGATGGACAGCAGCAAATTCAAAACATGCTTTTTTTTTTATTTTTTTCTTAAAAGATGTTAGATCTTTTAAGGCAACTGGATTCAGCCATAATACCCTGGGTCAATAAGTTCAGATACTTGCTTTCCAAATAAACAGAAAGGGAAGAGAGATGTGGAGTGTCTTAGGGTCAAATGTGTGACCGATATCACACTGACTATGATCGTTCATAGCACCAAAACAAAAAGGCACTTCTCTTATCTGTCTTTATGGGGAATCTGTTTCCCATACTCACATTTCCACCTCCTGCATATCATGAAAACAAATTACAAGGAAGAAAAAAAGAAAGGAAGGAATGGGACACTTATCTTTAGAAGGCTTGGTAGATGAACCAGCTCATTGAAAGGTTTACAGATCAAATTCACTGGTAGCATTTGGACTGGCGGCAAAGAAGTTCAGAGGATTAGGTACCTGTACATCGTATATGTACCTTCCAAGTAGGGCATATGTCTTGACCTATGATGTAAGAAAGGTGTAAAGGCTTTGTTACATCTACTGTAACAGTGATATGGAAGGACATTAATAGATGTCAGAATAGTAGTATGACTGCTGCAGTATATATCACTGTACCTGGGAATAAATTGCATGCAGATATCACACTTTCCAATCTGACTTCAAGAATTCTGAATGTTCCCAGAACAGAGATGATCCCTTCATCAAGCCAACAATGACAGAATAATATCCAGCACAAGAAAATCTCAGTCAGCGCCATTTTATGTTCTTTTCAAAAGTAAAAAGTCACCAATAAATATAACTAAAAAAACTAAGAAAAAACAATTCTGGAAAAAAAATTATGGTTAATGTCCCTCTTGCAGGCATCTGTGATCACCTCACTTTAGGGGAAGAAGAAAAAAAAAAACAAGGAAGGATAGTGCTGAGGAAAATAGGATTCCTTTCTCTAGTCCTCTTCTTTCTTTCTGCATTGGTGAGGTCAAATGGCTGACCAAAGCGAAGAGTCTTCTAATACTACTCTTCTCTATTTTCACCAATAATCTAGCCTCTGCCACAAACATGGCACACTCATACAATACGCAGATGACTCAACCATCATCTGCTCAGCCCAGTCCCTACCCAAACTGCAAAAAGTCACACAGGAAGCATTTTCCTCTGTTGAAACTTAGTTATCCAATGTCCAATTATTACTCAACCCAAACAAAACTAAACTACTCATCTTCCAACCCACCAAACATACTCAAAACAACTCTCACTTTAACATCACAGCAAAAGACACCACTATACACCCAACAGAACACACCAAATTGCTAGGAGTGGAAATAGACAAACTAAACTTTGACATTCACATAACCATGACCATAAATCTAGGAGCGTTATACAGAAATAAGCAACTTCTCATCAAAGCAGCAAAGACTTCAGTAGCAAATTCTCACCTTATCTCCACCCTACTTTATGCCTCTCCAATATATACCAACCTAAGGCAACGCGATCTAAACAAGCTTGAGACCTGCTACAACAAAATCGCCAAATTCACCACAGTGGCATCCTACCGTAGTCACCACTGTCTCTCATTTGCTGAACTGGGCTGGCTTGAACTCCCGCACCTCCTTCAATGGTATCAACTCACACTCTCCCACAAACTAGTAAACCATCCACTAAAAGTCCCATCCTTCTAGAATCTACTCCAACCCTATCGCACCATCAGACCATTAAGATCCAGCAACAAAAATCACTTACAGGTCACTAAAGCCAATAACTCTGCTGGAGAAGCACTATTCTCTTGCGCCACAGCCAAATTATGGTACTCCCTCCCACCCACAATTACCTCCGTACTATCATGCACCCACTTCAAAATTTTACTAAAAGCGCACCTAAAAACATACTGGCTATGGCCCTGCAACTCCCCCTCCAATATCACCCAACCCATCCACCCACTACCTTTCTTTCCACCCCACTAACTACCTTGATTATAGAAAGCTTGGATGCTCATAAGCCTAACTACTTATTATACAACAGGAACTTCTTATTGTAACAATTGTTAATGTTGGTTATGTACTTCGCAGATGATAAAAATTCTAGTTGTCTACTGCTGTACTATGTTCTTCATCTGTACTATGTTTGTAAATGTTAATTGCTATGTTCATCAAATTAATTGCTATGTAAATCCAGTGTAACTACTGTCTGTATATTTTAACTGTGGAGCTTTTCTCCCTGGGCCTCTGCTGAAAATGGACCTACGTCCAGTCGGACACTCCCGGTCAACAATTGTAAATAAATAAATAAATACTGCAGCAGTGATCTTACTATTCAAAATATGCTACGGCAAGTACTGTTCAACATATGAATCATTTCTGCGGTGTATTTTACTATGCTCTGTTTTCTTGCACAGGGAACAGGTTATAGCATACCTTGTAGAAATGTACTGTACATACATGTAGCTTGTAGGGCTTAGAAAGGATGCAGTGGGTAGTCCAGGCAGCTGTTTCACAAACACTCAGATAAAATGTTTCTAAAGAAACTGCAGCTCTAACAGTTGCTGATGTACAATGGCCTCCAAATCTGTCCTTTATCCCTGCAATGGTAATTGTAAAAGATTGTATTGCAAATGGCCACCCATTTAGACAAGGTCTGACGATATACTGGTCCTGCTTTCCTGGCATAAAAGAAACAGTTGGTCAACCTGCCCATGTCCCTCAAGTCCTTAGAGTACAATACATTAGTTGAGTATGCAACATTTTTTCACCTTTGCTATGTGGTTAGGGGGAAGAAAAAAAATAACACTGGCAAGTTTATGGAATGATTTAATCCAATTGTGGAAGACCACTTTTTATACGAAGAGGTTAATTCTAAGAAATGCCCTGGCCTTGTGAAAACTGCATACGATTCTTCAGACATCAAAGCCTAGGGCTACAGGATATTTTTGGCTGAAGCTACAGAGGTGACAGCCAACAAAGGACAAGGTTTTTCAAAACAGAAACTTTAATGCTGCAAAAACCCAGCTAGCTCAAAAGGAGAGCAGGGTCAGTCTTCCAAAAAATGTAAGTCTCAAATAGGGTGAAACAGGTATCCTAAATGGTCTTAGACTGAGTAACCTTTTCAGGTTTTATTGTTGAGATGGATGCCACAGGAAGGTACATTTGGAAGTAAAAGTAAAATGTCTGATAGATGCACCTTTATCTCAGTATAAATCAAAGCCTCGCAGAAGGTCACTGGGACATTTTAGGGCAACAGAGTTAGATGCTGTATAGGGTACTGTTTAGTTACTGCTGCACCACATTAAAAATGTTCGGCATTTATCCAGTTAAAGTTTCCCTGCTGTTCAGTCATCTGTCCTGCATAATATAACAACTCTCAGTGAGAAGGCAGTCACAAAGGACGACCAACAAGACAGGCTACCAACTTGAAACTACTGAGATATGGTAATACTAGGGATCATTCTTGTGTTGAGAATGTACAAAGACTTAAAAATGGGGAACATTCTCTATTCATTTGGATTAATTGGGAGAAACATGGATGCATTGGTTGTAATATGTTTTCAACCCAACTACTTAGTTTGGCTCCTCCTGCTGACATCCATTACTAGCCCTCCAAATAATGCCTGCTATCACTCAGCTTGTCAAATATTAGTCATATTTCACCAGGTTATACTTGATACCACCATGCTGTATTCTCTTCATTTATGCAACCCATACATATCCTCCTTCTTCCCTCCATTAACATTATCCTGCCACATTTGTCACTAACTACTTCAGTAACAAACTCCTCCCTTATGTGTATACATATATATATATATATATATATGTATATTACAGTCATTTACAACTTAATAATCTGCTCCTGCACCTGTCCAAACAGCTCTATGAACGTTCTCCAGTCTTACTCCCATTTCTACTTTGTGGTAATATCAAAGCAAACCCAAGTTCATCCCCACTCTCCTGTATCCTCATTAATGTAAAGTGTAAGAAACAAAACTGACCATATTAATGCCTTCATTTCCTTACATAAGTCTGATTTAGTTGCTATCACAAAATCATGGGTTAAGGCTAACAGTCTTTCTTTGCAACCTTTATCCCCCCCCTGGTTACAGCCACGTTTTTGACTCCAGAACAGGCACAAGACAAAGTGGAACTCTCCTGTTCAAGTTGCACAAACATTCAGCTACTTTCTAAATGAAATCCTAAAACATATTATTCTAAATAGCTACTAAATACCACACCACATCTTAGTATATCCAACACTTCCTTTTTCAATCCCTAAACTAAACAACCTAATAAAAACATTTTTTTCAACAAGTATCACAAATATCATAATACTTGAAGACTTCAATCTCAACACGTTCAGTCTCATTTCCAATTATCTGAATACTCTTCAGATAAAATTCAGCTTCATCCAGCTCATACCTCAACCTACTAAACTCAGCTTTAACATGTCTCACAACTCTCTCATAGACCTAATATTAACCAACAAACCTTCTTTTATCTTAAACATCACCATCTTTCAGTGACCACTGCCCTATTTATTAGTTTTCATACCAATCATCCATATGTAATGCACCCCCAAAGCTCATATATTTCTGGAATACATCACAGAATAACACTGACAAACTTAAATGTACCCTCTCCTTAATGGACTGGCCACCAATTCAGAATTCATCTGAACGTAACAGTGCTGTATAACTACTCACCTATGTTGACAGAACTGCAAATTTCCTGCTTCCTAAGAATCTAAAGACCATACAAACCAACAATTAACAACTGGTTAACCTATAAGCTTAAAGCTTTTCTACAACTAGGAGACAAGGCACTTCATTCTTGGAAAGCACTTCTACTACTATAAACAGAGCTAAATCTACCTGTGCAACCTTACTGAGCAAGCAATATGCAGCCATAAAATCACCCAATGAAGTCCTACCAAACCTCACTAATAAAATTACCCCACAATGTCTGGAAAGAGGTCACCTGTCACACAGGACAGAAGAACCTTCATTCCATGAATTCCATATTGTTTCAACTCTCTGCCTCTGATTTCCTTTTGCATTACAGCAACCTTACTATACCATTTTTTAGCCAATACCAAACTGCATCTGCTACTCTTCTCCATCCCCTCCATACATATGATCATTCTGCTTCAAGCACAGGGTGGATACCTTCAGATGTGATTCTTCTGAACAGATAGTTCCCCTGGTACAGACAACCTTCACCCATTATGTATTTATCATTCTAGAAACATCATTACTCTACTTAAAAACATCCACAACCTGTGTACTGCAGGAAATAGTATGCAAAATATCCAGAAATATGTTATTGTAAAAGCTCTCCCTAAGAAACCCAATCACCACGTTCCACAAGAATTTTTATCTATTTCTATTCTCCCTAGCCTAAGAAAGATTCTGGAAAAATTAATTTACTTGCAACTCACTCAATACATCAGCCAATATCACCCTCTCTGAAAAGCAACATGACTTACATCTACAGCTATCCTGACACTCAATGACAACATTCTTCTTGGAACAGACAAAGGCATAATTACTGGAGCCCTTTTTAATAGGTTCACCAGAGCCTTTGGTCTTGTTACTCACTCATATTCTCTTAGACCATCTCACTGAAACAGGCAGTAGTGATGACACACTGCCCTGGTTCAAAAGATTACCTCTCTAACCACCACTCGTCAGTAAATTTCAGTTTATCAACTTCTACATTAGTCCCTCAATGATCTTTTCTGGCACCTCACCTCTTTTCTATCTACATTAACAAACTTCTTTGACTGCCCCATCTTCCTCTACTACTTTATGCTGATGACCAGGTTCTGTTCTGCTCCAACCACTCTGCCCCTTCTCTTGAACTCTAACTTCAGGTTGATGTTCATGTCCTTATTCAATGGCTTAATGATAAACAAATGCTGCTTAACTCCTCTGAAACAAAAACAATGCTTTTTGGCACTAGGTAAAAGCTCACTTCTATCTCCAAGCCTCTAAAAAAAATTGTTGATCATCTTAGTAACGCTACTAAAAATATCATTTCATTCAGATAACTGGAGATTTGATTGGACACCTTCTTAAATTTACGATTACATGCGAAAAAAATTCAACACACACTTACTGTGGACTAACAGGATCTACCCTTTTCTATCCAGACCCTGTAGAAATGCCAAAGGTAAAGATATTTTACTGGTTCAGATAGAAAATTGTCTCCTAATTTTTGAAGCCTTTAAAAGAAATGAATTCACCATTCAGTCCATATGAACCACCATTTCTAGATTCATCACTCTTTCCCCAAGAAATGAATACCACAGCAAAATGACTGTAAAACCTAAATGGATACTTTAAAAAATGTGCTTTCTACTTGCCTCTCATCTGTTTAAACTTATCAAGAATGACAAAAGACAAACTGGATACGCTCCGATATCGGCGGGTAATGTCCAAGTAAGCCAAAACACACAGTCCGTCCCTCAAGATCAAAAGATGTATTTTTTATCCTTCATGAGGTCCACGTCCAAATAAGCTACCCGATCAGGGGAAAAATTATATGTAAATTGTAAGAAATTTGTGGAAGAATTGAACATATTGACTAATGAAATAGCGGACTCCTCATCACCTTTCATAATAATAAAGACGTCATCAAGAAACCATGTATATAACACAACTTTATCCATGAATAATGGATTAGCTAAAATGAACTCCCTCTCCCAGTAAGCCATGACCAAATTGGCCACACTGGCACCACACGGAGAACCCATCGGTACTCCTATCAACTGTAAGTAAAATCTGTTATTAAATGATACAAAATTGTTGGACAATATAATGTCCAACAATTCATTCACCAGTTGAATATCTTTTGCAGGGGCCTCTTTTTTGGACAACATAACATATCAAGAATGGCACTTTTCCCCCCACTAGCCTCTGGACTATTCAGAGATCCACCAACATACAACCTTAGAAACCTTAACCAGTCAGGTCCTCTTCTTCAAATCCCCCAAACTAGGCTTCACTGCACTAACCCTACTCTCAGTCATTGATCCTAAACTGTGGGAATATCCCCTTTCTCTTAAAGATCATTCTTCTTACCCCATTTTTCAATCAGAAATAAAAGCACATTACAAGACTCTAGGAAAAAGCAACTGCCATTTCTCTGGTAATATAATTTGATGTCTTCATACCCTTCTTCCCACTCCATACCTTACTTTGACTCTACTTTTGAGGTATTAAAGGAGGCCTGACTCCGCAAGTCACAGTCAAAGCAGTAATGCCAGTTGAAGATGAGAAATGATGATCAAGTGTCAAGCAGGAAGATGCCTGCAATGAAAGCGTACTTTAAGGAAACATTAAAAGCAGCTGCACTTGCTGATGAACAGCCTTTGACAGCAACAATTTTCAATGGGCAGTAAGCAAACAAATGACCGAATAAAGCACAATAAGTTATCCACTTGGAAAGGGAGTATGAAAAACATCTAAGCCAGCGCTTCCTTCCCAGGAGTAAAGGCAATGAACAGCTATTCAGTCTTCTTAAAACACATGTAACTGCTTTAGGTATATCCACAAATGATGGTACACATCCACAGTTCAAAGGGCCTCTCCAACTCCCAGTTTCTGCAAACACAAAGAAAATCAGGAGACAAACTGGCTTCTTCAAGGTCAAGTCTGACAATACTTATGGGAAGAAATGTAGACTGGACCTAACCTGGTTAAAGACTAGATACATCAGGATATAAAGCTATGGGATTGTGTGAATGAAGGCAGTGGTCACTAGAAAAAGCAATGCTGCAGACCCAAAAAATCTGAAAAGATGATTCACAAGCCTGTGGAGTATGAATTTCAGATTTCAAGGAAAGGGGCTCTTTGAAAGGTGGGTGGAGGAACTATTTGACTAGGCAATGCCCAGGGAACACAAGTCTACCTTCTACAAATGACTAGCAGAATGCATATCCTGACTATAAAATAACAAAGGCTAATATATTTTAAGTCTTTGAGACAGGTCAATATTCACTTGCAAAGGTAATAAAATGTAGTACAGGATGCTGTTTTCCCCCAGATGGAGAACATACTCTAACTGGCACAATATGTCTGTAAGGTAAAAGGTTTACTGGCAGCTGTAATCACTCATGACATCTCACCCAATAGATCTGCTGAGTTCAGAGGATTTCTACTATGAGAAAGACCTTGAGATAAATGGGGGAATGTAACAGCAAGAAAATGAATGGCTTTTCTGTACAGGCAGGGGACCCAAACAGTGTGAATCTGCACTCTTCTCAGCCACATGTCAAACAAGAAAAAAGTTTTGGCCCTTCCTTCTCTTAACTTTAGCTGAGAGGAGGAAGAAATGGGTTTTACTATGGGATTGGGGATTGAACAATCAGCTTCTGCTTCGGGCACCACGTGGCAAGAAAGACTGAGGAAAATGGCGTCGGCTGATGCCTTTATACCCGAAGACCAGCAGAGATGACGTCGGGTGAAGTGCGACACCAGCCGAGGCCAGACCCAGACTTTGGAATCCGGCCGACCGAAGGGCTGCCTGACGACAGGACAACCCATTTGTTAGGACTGCAGATGCATCCTTGAAGGACATCCACTACGAATCAAAAGTTGTGGCTAAGCAGTCTACCAGCACATTCATTTTGCTTGAGATGTAACTTAAACAACTGTTTATTCCAGTGAAAAGAAGAAAAGAGGTACAATTTGGTCTGTATTTCTACCAAGGTTCATTCTGACAATCTCCACTCTGGGGACATTTAAAGCTCTGGAAAACAGACGAAAAAGTAAAATATCCACATATGGCAAATTCTCAGGTGAAAGCAATGCTAATGAACAATGAGTCAAGCATTGTGGTGTACAGGGATAAAGCCCTATTTACATCTCAGGAGATTTGGGTTTGGTATGTGGCTTAGTAAAAAACACTTCCAAAAGTGACAAGAATTTTTTATTTGTACTGACAAGGATGCAAGAGACTGAACCTACTCCCTTTCTCAATCACCACATGGCAGTTGAAGACGAGTTCTTGGTTTTCCTTCTCTGCACTAGTAGAGAAGGGACTATGTAAAGGAGTCTTACCACTGCAGGCTCTACCCTGCCCTGCTGCAACAAGCAGAGTGGAATCGTAACATCTTCTGGAGTGGCAGATATGGAATGCCCCAATCCAGATAACTTAAACTGGTCACAGTTTCTGAATCCATAGCTCTAGTAAAGAAACACATAATTGGCTTTGAAAGCCCATAAGCGCATTCACTTTGCCAGAGATGGAATATAAATGACAGATTGAGTGATAGCCCTTACTCATAATAATCGTCAGTCATATACTGCCGGTGCTGAAAGGTGATGCTATGCAACCCTAACTCTACTTTTCTTCAGTTATCATGTGAATAAATGGTTGTGGGAGGAAATCAGGGAAGTTCTCAGAAGCAGTTTTTTTTTTCCTTCAAAGCCACTAGGACTGCAAAAAACTCCAAATGGCTATTAGTTGAACTGTGGAGGATCCAAGGCAATCTGCCCACAACCACCGGAGAAGAATCCATCCACAGCACATCTAAGAGATTAGACTGCAGAAATGGGAGGCTTACATGAAGGCTGGTGGGAGGTATCCAGTGCTCTATACCTTAGTGAGACATCCAATACTGGGAAATCCATGATCACAGAGCGACTCTGCAGCCACTGGCATCAGACTTTACTGTAGTCCACACATCTTGAGGGGGTAAAACAGAGGGAATTCTGTGGCAGTCATCAATAACAAGACAAAGTCTGAGCCCTGGCCCTCTGCTGCATCTTCACCCAAGCTTCCAGGTTCATGGGTTTCTGGGCTCCATTGGCAGGCAGAAAAAGCAGACAATGGAAAATATCCAAAAGAAATCCTGAGAGAGGAATCAGAAAGGATTACTCATAGAAACTGCAGCCATGGGAATGTCCACAGAAAGAGGTAAACAAGAGGAAGTTAAACAGGTAGGGGAACAAATGGGATTTCCCTTGCCTGTAAGGCTTCGATAACAGTGGTTAACATACTGGAAGACGCTTCAGATGCAGAGGAAAGGCCAAGGTGTGACACTAGTTTCTGAAAGTGATGCCCATCCAGAGAAAACTGAAGGATTCCAATGCATATACCTCAGATACTGCTATGGCAGAAGGCATCTTACAAGCCCAGTGAAACCAGAGAAACACTCTGGCAGAAGGGGCATGACTTCCTGCAAAGTCATAATCTGGATAGGGAGCGGGTCTATTAATAGCAATGATGTTTAGGATATGACAGAAGTCTTTTGTCCCCTTCAGTACTAAAGAGTTGGAAGTATAACCCACTGCCTTACTTAGATGGATGGGAAGACCTTACTACCAGTCAGAGAAGTACAGCCTGGGCCTATCCTAACTGCTCACTGGTGACATCTTGGTCTTTGAAAAAAACCTTTTCTGGGACAGGACCTAAAGTTCTAAGACAGGCTGCCTCGACCTCAATAAAAACTCACTGCTGCTTTTTGCCATGTCTTCGAACTGGGATAAGACCAATCTCTCAAAGGCTGCCCAAGACTATAGTCAGGACTGTTGTTTCTAATCCACTTGAGTTCCATGATGTTGGAGTGCCTTCCTCTGTCCTCCTCTATGTCCCCAAATTATCCACTAAAGTGGAAGAAAGGTCTGTATTTTGAGTTCTTGTTGCACAATGGCAAAGTTTCACATACTGATTAGAAAGTCACTGGCAAAAGGTACAACTCCAGGTCAGTGCGAATGAGGCCTGCCTCCATTTCTTTTGCTTTCTGATGGTACTCTCAAAGTTTTGTGGCTGATCATCCCCTCACTAAGCATTTTAAACTACTTCCATCCTCTGAGGAGGAAGGTATCTCAGAGCTACAGATTGTTGAATAGCAACCTCTACAGAAGGGGCACTGCACTTTTCCACTGTCAAATAAACAAAAGCCAACACCACCAGGAAATGAAGACAATAAACTTGCGTAGATTTTATGTCCTTAAAACTAGACGAAGGACAGGACAGCATCTGAATCAAAGTTCAGGCAGACAACATCTAAATTTAAAGCAAGAAGGCTGATTAAATGGCAAAGCTCAGGGAGATGGAGTTTGGATTACTTTCAAAAATGCTTCCAATATGTGACTGGTAACAGACTCAAGTGAGTAATAATTTGAGTCAAGTGAAATTTGTCAAGTTTCCTTAAAGATACCCCAAACATATACAACAGCACTCTGGAAAGAAAAGGTAATTCAGTGGAAGGCACAACTGAAATGACCACCACAGCCATGTAAATTAACTACATCCACTACTAAATTTTACAATGTTGACAAAAAAACACCCATACAGCAGACAAATGAAACAGCACAGGTGACAAACTATACCTCCTACACAAGCCTGGCCAAATGAGTTCCCTGGCTTTCGCCACCCAAGAATATTATTTTCCTGTGCCCCTGTCAAGCAGAGTTGCAGCAGTGATTCCTGGGGTGAATTTCCTACTACCCATCTAATTGTCAAGATTTCTCTTAAAGAGGGCTAATGAGGAGCTTTGCTTGACATGAACGGGCAGCCTATTCCAGAGCATGATAAGTCTCTGGGACAGGAATCTATCCCCTCCAGCATGTTCTGTTTATTGTGGTGACAAGGTTTAGGTCCCTGGAGCATGTGGCTCGGAGAGATTGGGATTTCTTTAAGTGTGGCATGTCCATCAGGTCTGGGTTAGACATGCCTTTGTACGTTAGGCACAGGTCGCCTCAGAGTAGGCGATATGCGACGGAGTAGAGCTGGAGTTTTTTGAGACGGTTGGCGTATGGTATCTGTTTGAAGACGGTAATCCTCTTAGTGAGGTATTTCTGTGGTCTTTCCAGCTGTTGCAGATGTCTTGCAAGGTACATGCCAAATGGGGCATTGTACTCTATGATGGGTCTAATAAGTGATGAGTAGAGAGAAACGATGAACCCCTTTGTGATGGTGTGCCATGTAGAAGGATTTTTCTGACTACTGTGGCGACTTGATTATCAAAGGAGAGACTACTATCCACCTGTGTCCCAAGGTCTCCTATCGCACTTTCGGTGTTTAGTAGGCTACCGACTATGTGGTAGCTCATGGGTACAGTATTCCTCCCAAAGGGGATGACAATGCACTTCTTGGCAGTGAGATTTAGGCCATGACTTTACCAAGCATCAGTCTCAGTAAGGCCTCTTTGTAGAATGTCCACATCCTTAGGTGAATCAATTATGCCTCCTAGTTTGCAGTCTGCGAATTTCATTAGCCAGAGACCAGCTGTTTTTGCCTGGACTTCAGAGAAGTAGATGACGAACAGGAGAGGACCTAGGACTGAACCCTGTGGTACTCCGCGTGTCTCTGGTCTGAAGCTGGATTTGGAGTCGGCTACTTTCACTGTGTGGGTTCTGTCAGTGAGCCAGTTGGCCACCCATCTTGTGACATAGGGATTTATGCCTAGTCCAGTGAGTTTATCTATAACACCAGAGTGGGGGGTTGTGTCAAAAGCCTTGGCGAGGTCAAGATAGGCAGTGTGCACTACTGTACCCTCATCTATGGCTCTAGTGAGTACTTCAAAAAAGTCAATCAGGTTTGGGAGGCATGATCTACCCTTTACAAACCCAAACTGAGTGGGGTCCAGGGTTTGGAGGTTACCTATGTCTTTGTTTATAACCTCTAGGATGATGCGTTCCATGGCCTTGCAGACCAGGCTCATCAGGCTAACGGAGCAGTAGTTCCTGAGGTCTGTGGGGGCAACCCCTTTGTGGAGTGGGACAACTGTCGCTGTATGCCACTCCTGAGGCACAAAGCCTGAAGTGAGGCTATGGTTGAACATGGTACTTAGGTGAGGTGCCAGGTCGTTCTGTAGTTCATGCAGAATGCAGCCTGGGATGTTGTCCGGTCCCACAGATGCGGTGTTCCTGGCTTTGGAGGGTGCGGTCTTCACTTGTGAGGCTGTGATTTCAGGGGGATTTGCGATCATCAGGTATGGGAATGGGCCCTTTGGGGGTTGTGGGGGGTGAAGTTAGCACTGAACCTGTCTGCCAGGATGTTGGCTATATCAGTTGGTTTGGTAAATGTAGTGCCATTGTGCTGTAGTTCAGAGCAAATGTGAGTGTTACCATTGAGATTCTTGACATAACTGTAGAAGGCTATGTGGTTGTCTTTAGAATCTAAGGCAATTTTATTTTCGTAACTAGCTTTGGAGGATTTGATGAGGGATCTCAGCTTTTTGCTAAGGCTGACCAGTGAGTTCCTGCAGTCATGGGATTCTACTCTTCTTCAACACTTTCTTCCTTCTGTTTTAGAGCTTGTTTATGGCAGGGGACCACCAGATTGGCTTTCCTTTTTCTGGAGGATAGCGTCTTGGTTCTGTTGAGGATGGCATGGTCCATGCACTTGTATAAGTGCTTATACAGTGCATTTGTATATGATTCAGCAATCGTGCCACTATTTCCCATCTTTGTGGGTGTAATGAAGTTTGCCACTTCTGACTTAAGAAGGATGAAGTTGGCTTTGGAGAAGTTTTTGTATGGTGGTTTCCTTAATGGGGAAGGTGTGGTCGGAATATGGATGTCTAGGGTGATTAGCTTGTGGTCAGACCTGACCAGTGAAGAGATGACCTCTGGCGTGGACCATCTATTACCCATATTGGTAATGACCAGGTCCAGGACGTTGCTACCCCTGGTAGGGGTATGGACAAGCTGGTCCAGGGCGTTGGAATTGATGAATTCCAGAAAACGTTGGGCAATTGAGTTAGCACATGAGTAGTTTTCCCAGTTGATGGAGGGGTAGTTGAAATCTCCCAAAATTAGGGTATTGGGCTGTATCTCCAATATATCGAGAAACAGAGTGGGCATCCTGGGGCATGGCAGGGGATCTGTAACACGCTACAACCTGAACTGCAGTCTTGCCCACTGTTAACTGTACTTGGATAATTTCGGAGGCATTATGTTGAGCAACTAGCCTGGAGGTGTGGATATCCTTTATGAATATGGATACACCTCCTCCTTTAGTATTTCAGTCTGGGTTGGGTGGCCGAAAGGTGTGGTAAGAATTGTAGCTTGGTAATGCAGGGGTGCTCTATGGAGCCTTAAACCAGGTCTGAGTCACTGCACAAATGTCGATGCTCTCCATCTTTAGGAGAGCTTTGAGAGTGTGCATTTTAAGGTTTAGACTTCTACCACTGAGAAGCATTACCCTTAGATTTCACTTGTTTATGTCTACTATGGTGGTGCGTTCAACATTTCAGCCTTGTCTAAAAAAAGCACTATAAGGGCAGCAAGAGCCTTAGCCAGTATCTGGAATCCCAGCGGTGATGGGTGCAGGCCATCTCTGGCAAAGCATCGTGGCCTGTCGATCATGTCGTCCCAGGCAGACAGATATTAGATCCCCTTGGAATGACACTAGAATCTTAGCCAACTGTTGAAGTCAAGTCATTTTGTCCTTGTACTGTGGCATCATTCTGGGCAATGGCAGGATGCTACTCAGGGCTAGTGTCATACCCTATTGGGCCACATGGTCAGAGAGCTCATGTCTCTTTTCATGTAGTCCAGGGAGGTATGTCTCAGGTCATTCACTCCAACATGGACAATGACGGAGTCATACTTGTACTTGTTGTGGAGTGAACTGAGTACATGCGTTATATGGCGGATCCTGGCACCCGACAAGCAGCTGACAGTGACTTTCTCCTTGTTCAGCCTGGTGAGGGAGACATTAGTGTGCCTGACCGTAGAGTCTCCAATGACTAGTGTGCTGGGTATGTTGTTTTGCCTTGAGGTTGAGTGGCACACTGATTTTGTGGGCTGTGTGTCATTCGGGTAGTGTTGGGGGGGGGAGAGTTGCTTGTGTTTCAGCTTTGGAGGTCTCTGTTGTTTGGGATTTTAATTGAGAAACTCCACGAATGTAGGTGTGTGTGTTTTGTATTACTATGTGTGGGTTTGGGAAGTTCAGGTTTTGATGGACTATGTGTTGAGTGCATTGTGGTGTTAACCTTCTCCTCTTGACTGTCTAGTCCAGTCTTGGACTGAGAGAGCATGGCTTCCAGTTTGGCTATATAAGTGCATCTCTCACAGGTTGTAGTGTTGGATGGTAGGAGGAGAGGGTTGTCAGTGTACATGAGGTAATTGCTACATTGCCCCAAGATGCCCAGATTCATCAGGTGGACAGGAGAAAACACCAGGAGCTGACTCTTGGATATGCCTGGTTAGTGCTTATTAATTTAAGTAGTGGGAGTTGATTTCCTCCTGATTAGTAAGGAAAGTTGAGTGCTGCAGTAATTTGTAGATTTAGTGCTTGCAGCGAGAGTTGGACAAGTGTGGAGCACCAGGAACAGTTTTGAGTGCTAAAACTAGAAGACTGGCTCGTTCAAGGGAACAAACAGCTTTGAGTAAACTAGAACACTGGCTAGTTCAAGAGAACCGAAACAGTTTTGAGCACTAAAACTAGAAGACTGGCTAGTTTTTAGGGAAAATCTGAAGAGCAGACTTTCTGGCACCAGGAATAGTTTACCCGCAGTTAAATGCTGCTGCACAGTGTGCAAAACCGTTGGGGAGGCTCAGAAGCTTACCACCAGTCCTGGATACAGCAAATCTGTATCTGGACTAGACGAGTTACAGGAAAGGCAGGAAACAAGCTTAGATTTTTTTTCTTCTCTTTTTTCCCCAGAAAGCAGCTAAAACAGCACTAAAAACAATTCAAGTGCAGTGCAAGTTAGCACACGAGTGTGTAGCAGTATTAAAGAAAATACAGTTTAAATAAATGCAATTTATTCAAAATGTAATCTGAACAAAATTCAACTCTGAACAGTCAAAAAGTGGCAATAATATGCTTATCAGCTGAGAAGCACACTCAGTCAAAACACAAGGAGAAATATTTTTTTTTGTTAGTAAAGTGCAAATGGAGGAAGGAGGAGCAGAAGATAATTTAAGGTTAAGAACCTAAGTGGGTTGGGCCTTCTCAAATGTTCTCTCTGTATCAGACAGAATGAACACTAGACTGGGAAGAATGTCCCAGATCAAATTTACAGTAGGGGCAGGCAACTGCAAAGCCACCAACTATAACACCACCACAAGAATAGGGTTGGTGGGAAAGAGAAAATCAGTTTCAGAACAGTTGAGAAAACAGCAAACTAAGTCAGGAAATATATAAAACAATTCTGTCAGGCAAAACATTAAGATAATGCAGAACTCAAAGTTGAAGTGCCAAGAAATATACTTATCAGATTGTTTTAGAATCACTCCAGTCAGAACACAAGGAAATTCTAACAGTGTATGCCAAACCTTTCTTAAACTACATCAATCAGTTACAGTTATAGCAATGGATTCGGAAACAAAACAAAGTTTAAGTTAAAACAGAACACTCTGCAAGTGCTTTAGTGGTGATAAGACAAACAGTGAACAGTGAGACTGAGGAAGAAAAAAACTATGCACTCTGGTAATGAATACATTATGTTACACTGCAGTACACCTCTGGAACTGAAACCATACCTTAAGAAGCTCATCTTCAGTGGCATCAGGAAACTTTTCATGAAGAGAGTCCTTCAGAACTTTAGCAATATACCTCATTCCATATCTGTAAGTCAAAAATATATAAATATCAATTTTATACTAAAATAAATGTATTCCTTACCTCATCTACACCTGTAATGTACACAGTCCTTCCCTACACTAGTGCAGTAACAATGAGTATGTTAAGAGTGTCTGTGTGTACACGCACACAAGTGTGTATGTTAACAATGGGCACTGATAACAGATGGGTTAAAATGTGCATCTGATCTGAAGTGAAGTTCTGCTATCATAATTCTACAAGCAACAAGTGTTTATCACCGCTATGTCTATGCCATCATATTTATCACCAGTCTACCCACATCATCATCATTAAAAAACTCTACTGCGGAACTTCCTGTAGGACAGAAACCAAGTGAGCAGCTGAAAATGGACCTCTGAACAGCAGCTCTTGGCTTAAACAAACAAGTTAGAATTTTAAGAAGTAAAACTAAGGAAAACTATACTAGTGGTACCAAGGAGTACAAGAAAATGGAGAAAAATGCTAGTAAATTTACTTAAGCCAATTAAACAACTGACTGACTTAAAACAAAAATGGTGGGATAGTCAGGAAATGATGGCAAGATTAATACATCAGCTATGGAGAACAGACTGGATGACATACACAAAGAGCCTTGCAAAATTAATGGAACCTGGCAGAAGATACATCAACACAAATGACAGGAGAATCTAGGAAATGGAATCTGTGCTTTTGAGGCATTCCGATGAGGTAACAGCATCCAAACCAGGTGAGTGCGTGTGTTACGGAGCAAGAAGTAAAAAGTACAGTTGTGTACACTTACCATAAATGTAGATGTTAGAGTGTATTCACTGTTGCAGTCATCACCTGTGGGTTATCCCTGCTGTGGTAGCCCTCGGCCGGCCTGAATACCAGAGTCAATGTTTTTCTGTGTCGACTGCAGTCTGACATCAGGTTGTCAGTGTTGTAAAGCAAGGCAGCCGATGTCATTATATCAGTTTTTCTTGCCCTAAGCCATCAGAAGTACAAGGAAATAAAGTAAACTGGTCCTGGTGCCTAAAAACCACCATGGGATGCTTATATCCCCCTAGGGGAAGAGGATATAAGGGGATGGAGGGAGGGAAACCAGGACTGCAACAGTGTCTAGCAGAGTTCCCAAGAAAATGATCTTCCTAGTGGGGGTTTGCTTTGATTTTTTCTCGTTGATGGTGAACCCTAGGGAAGTTAGGGAAGTTAGGAGGGATTTGACAAAGAGAAGGTAATGGAGCACTTTTTCTTTGCGCTCTGCCTGAATGAGGCAGTCATCCAGGTAAGGTAAATCTGAAGATCTGTCTGCAAAATACCATGGCCAGGGATAAGGATTTGGTAAATACTCTGGGTGCAGCAGATAAAACAAAGGGCAACGCAGAGAACTGAAAGTGTTGTAATCCTGCTCTGAGGCGCAGGAATTTCCTGCAAGATTGCCTTATGGGGATGTGGAGGTAGGCATCTTCTAGGTCTGTGATCACTAGCCAAGCATTTTATGTTAGCATAGGCAGCAGCTGCTGCAAAGTGAGCATTCTGAATCTGGGGACCACCAGGGAGATGTTCAGAATGGATAGATCCAGGATGGGGTGCCAAGTGCCTTCTTTTCTGGGAACAAGGAATAGCCCGGAATAACAGCCTTTGCCTGCTTGATCTGGGGGGACAGGTTCTACTGCCCCCTGGGATATGAGAGTTTGGACTTGTTTCAATGCCTCTGCCCACTGATTTGGAGGCAAGTCTGGGTACCCTCTTGGAATTGGGAGTTCGCTGAAAGAGAATTTGTATCCCTGAAAAATGATTAGTCCTTTGTTACAGAAAGCCAATTTTCTTTGAAGAGGGAGAGCCTTCCTCATAGTTTTTGGTGAGTGAAGAGAGGGTGCGGGGGGGGGAGGGTCATTGTGACTTTTTGCCACAGAAGTGTAGCTTAGAAGTCCCTGCCTTTGGGGCGGAAGTGGTCCACTGTTTGCCTCTCTGCTGGCCCTAGGATAGGAGCCTGGATGGTCTGTCCATGCGGGGCTTACTTTGATCCTGTCTGCTAAGTGCAGGGAAGGACCAGTGCTTAGAGGGAAAGTTCCTGGTGAACCTGGGAGGTTGAATCTGAAATCTTTTACTGCTTGCATAGATTTTGCTTTGTCTTCCATCTTTTTAAGCACCTCCACTGCTTTTCCTCCAAGTAAGTGCTCCTTATCCAGGGGTGCATCAATAGGTTCAGACTTGACATGATCAGGGAGAGGATGTTCCTTCAGCCATGCAAGTCTCCTAATGACAGATCCTGTCACTGCTGCCTTGCTAGAGGCTTCTAGGGCATCATATCCACAGTGTAATGAGTGTTTGGCCACTTGACAAGGAGAGTGCAGTAAATCTGCTAACTCGAATTGGCACAGTCAGGAAAGGTAGAAATCTTTTGTTTTAATACTTCCAAAGTGTGTTGCTGATATTTTAATATATGGAACTGACAAAGGAGTGCTCTGACAGCCAAGGTTGCAGAGGTATATACTTTTTTTACCCCATCTGTCCAGAGCTCTGGAGTCCTTGTCTGAAGGAATAAGATTCTTGGCAGAACTAGTCTTAGCTCCTTTAGGTCTCTGTGTAATGACCTCTGGGTCTGCAGCAGGATTTCTGTACAGGTATTTGTGATAATCTGGTACTCCAATACCTGTCGGGTTTACTGGGAGCAGGTGGGAGGGCATAAGGGGCTAAGCTGGATTCATGGAAAACATCATCCACCACTGCTAAAATAGGGGGGATGGCCAGGGTTCTGTGCTGGGGCAGGTCCAGAAACTCTCAAGTCTTTTCTTAGACTGGGGGAAGTCCTGAGATTCCCACTGGAAATGTTCCCTGAGGGTGTGAAGAGTTTCCACGAAGGAAAGGTCCTCTGGAGAGGGAGGCAGAAGGGATGGATTCCTCTGCATCTAAATCCTCATAAGCTGTCAGAAGGTTGCTGTTCCTCTTCAAAATCTGAATAGTCAGATTCCTCAGAATCCTGTTCTGTCATAATTTCTGGAGAAGGGTGTCTTTTCCTTTTAGAAGTTGTGGCCTGAGTACCCCGGATAAGGGAGATGAGATCCTCTGCCATTTTAAGCATTTGTGTTTAGGGTGGTGGAGCAGGAGCAAGATGGCGGCTAGAAGCAGATTTTCTAGGGGTGGCCTGGCTTCTAGGCCTGAGAGAAACGGTAGTCAGATGAGAAGATGTCGGTCTTTGTCTAGATTCGGTAGTGGGAAAGGCCTCCTCGGAAGCCAGTGCCTGCATTGCGGCTCCAGACCCAACCTAGGCAAAGACAGCCAAAGGTTAGGAAGACAAAGAAGATTTCTGTGGCATACCAGACTCCGTAAGGGTCTCGTAGAGGCCTGCGTAGATATCGAATCTGGCATCAGGGGCTGTGAAAGCTCCTCACTGAATTCTGGAGAACTGACGGCCTGCTAAGTGGTAGCGTCATCTGAAGGCTTAGCCTTGTGTGGTCTGTCTCTATTTTTATCTCTGCGTTTTTTCGGATTGTCCATGGATTGTTGGCTATGGACACCATATATGAATGCGAAGATGGAACACGAAAATAACTGTCTACAATAAGAACTCTATGGCAAATGGTTCTCGCATTAAAGAGGGCACAGAACTGGCAACGGGGGACGTCGTGGTCTGGGCCTAAACAAGTGACGCAGTAAGAATGGAAGTCTCAGTGTGGGATCTGCTTTCCACAGGCGAGACAATTGTTAACTTTTTCAGACATCGGTTAGTGGAAGAAAAAAGGGTCCCCCAACAGGGTACTTAGCTTTAGACGTTTTCAGCTGAAATTCAAACTCTGGTAGTGACCGACTCGCACTCGTGCACTACCTGACGTCATGGAAGATGAGACAGCAACCGATGCAGGACATAAGACTTTGATAATCAGGCCAACTGAGGTCTACCTGCAAGCAGATAACCCAAATGTGATGACTGCAACAGTGAATACACTCGAACATCTACATTTATGGTAAGTGTACACAACTGTACTATGTTCTTCGTGTTTCACTGTTACAGTCATCACATTTGGGTAGATTCCCAAAGCTAAGGATGGGAGGAGGCAATTAGATAGCATTAGGACCAGCTAAAAGGCCCTGCAGGACTGCAGTGGCAAAGTCAGCTCTGGATTTAGAAAAAATTGGCAAGTGGTAATGCTTGGTGAAGGTATGTACAGAACTCCAGGTAGCAGCTTCTAGGATGTCCCTGGTAGGGATACCTCTGAGAAAGGCTGTAAAGGTAGATGCAGCCCTGGTTGAATGTGGTCTAATCCCCTTGTGGGGTAGGTTTTCCATGGTGCTTATAGCAAAAATGAATGCAATGGCCTATCCACTTAGAAATGGTTTGCTTTGAAATGGCCTTCCCCTCTGCCCCTGCTGCAAATGCCACCAGCAGCTGATCAGATTTCCTGAGAGGCTTAGTCCTATCCAAGTAAAATCTAAGTTGTCTGTACACGTCCAAGGAGTGCAGCATTCATCCCCCTTTGTTCTGTGGATTAGAAAAGAAAGTTGGCAAATGAATGTACTGATTAAGGGCCACACTGGATACCACCTTGGGCATAAATGAGGGACTGGTCCTGAGGGACACCATGCCCGCATGAAAGATGATGAAAGGCTCCACTGCCACGAGGGTCTGCAATTCAGACACCCTTCTTGCTGAAATGATGGCTAGAAGGAAGGTTGTTTTCCAAGAAAGGAATTTCAACTCTGCATTTGCACCTGGCTCAAATGGAGGAAGAGTGAGCTTTTCCAATACAAAGTTAAGGTCCCAGGCTGGAGTAGGGGCTCTCCTGGGTGGTCTTAAGTTTTTGGCCCCTCTGAGGAATTGCTTCTGCAGTGGATGAGTGAAGAGGGGTGGGCTCTGTGTTGTAATGTGCTGAAATGGCTGAGGCATGAATTTTGATGGAAAAAAAGGAAATGCCCTTGTGATGCATTTCAGTTAAGTACTGAAGAATATGGGGTACTGCTGTGCCCATCCCCTGAGTTTGGCTACAGGAACAATCTTTTCCATTTTTCAGCATAGGATTTTCTAGTCTAGGTCTCCTTGCCTCCAGAATGACATCCATCACTTGCTTACTGAGAGATGGTAATGGAGAGGTCAGTTAATTAGCAAGGCTGCAAGGTGCAGGGTTTGAAGTTGTGGGTGCAGAATCTGGCCCTCCTGCTGGGACAGCAGGGGAGGGGTCTGAGGCAGGTGCCATGGTGCCAGCAGTGACACACTGCGCAAGAGGGGTACCAGTGTTGGCGTGGCCAGTCCGGTGCAATCTGCACTGTCCTTGGTTTGTCCTGTTTGATCTTTAGTAGCACTTTGGAGAGGAGAGGCAGAGGAGGAAAGGCATAAACTGATAGGTTTTTCCAGGTGGACAGGGCATCCACTTTCCAAGCTTGTCTGTGGGGAGTCCTTGTGCAGAATTTGTCCAATTGGTAGTTCTGAGGGGAGGCAAATAGGTATATCTCTGGGCTCCCCCATTTGTTTGTCAACCTGTTGAATATCTTTGGTTCCAGTTTCCACTCATGTGGGTCCATGAGATTTCTGCTTAGGTCGTCTGGCAGTGTATTTAGCTTTCCTGGCAGGAATTGAGCCTGTAGGTGCACTTGGTAGCTCAAGGCTGTGTTCCACATTGCCATGGCTAGTCTGCAGAGAGGGTATGAGTGGGTCCCCCCTGCTTGTTTATGTACCACATAACAGTGGTGTTGTCAGTCTTTACCAATAATTTTCCTGGAAGAATGTGTTCCTTGAAGGCTGTCAGAGCATTCTGTACAGCTAACATTTCTTTTTGATTGATATACAGGTGCATTTGACTTGGGTTCCATTTGCCCTGAATGCACTGCCATGCCAAGTGAGCCCCCCATGCATAGTCTGATGCGTCTGTTGTTAGGGTTTGGGCGGCAGGGGGTAGAGTGAATGGCAGTCCCTTGTTTTGGTGGCAGGCCTCTGCCCACCAAAGGAACTCTATCTTTAGACACGGTATGATAGGAATCATTGATTCTAGATCCTGAGAATGTTGACACCATAGGCTTTTTAGATATCATTGTAGTTTCCTCATATGCAGTCTTGCATATGGAATTAGTAGAATGCAAGAGGCCATGAACCCCAGTGTTTGCAGTATTTTCCTTGCAGATAGCTTTTGTGGCCAGTAGATTGAAGTAGGCTGTCAAATGAACTTGTTTCTCTGGCGTGAGGTAGGTCATCTGGGAAGTTGTATTCAAGCTTGCTCCCAGGAATACATATTTGTTGGCAGGGTACAAGATTTGATTTCTTTTCATTTATGGTGTATCCCAGAGAAGTTAGCAATTTCTTTACAAATGCCAGATGATTTAATAGCACGTCCTGGCTTTCTGCCTGAATTAGACAATCGTTCAAGTATGGGTACATCTGAATATTTCTTTGCCTGCAAAATGCAATGACTGGAGCTAGACACTTTGTGAAATATCCTGGGTGCAGTAGATAAGCCAAAGGGCACTGCAGAGAACTGATAGTGCATGTACCCTGCTTTGAAGCGTAGGTATCTTCTGCAAGATTCCCTTATTGGGATGTGCAGGTAGGCTTCCTTTAAATCTAGTGTTGCCAACCAGGCATTTTTGCCTAACATGGGTAGCAGCTGATGAAGAGTTAGCATCTTGAATTTTGGGATTACCAAAAATGTGTTTAGGATAAACAGGTTCAGGATAGGATGCCAAGGAACTGTCTTTCCTGGGTACCAGGAAAAGTCTTGAGTAAAACCCTTGCCCCCCTTCTTCTGGGACAGGCTGAATAGCCCTAATGCTTAAAAGAGAAAGAACCTGCTTTTGAGCCTCTGCCCACTGATTTGGGGGTAAGTCTGGCCAACCGTTTGGGGTTGATAAGGAGTGGAGTTGTAATCTGTATCCTTGGGAAACTATATTTAGAACCCATTTGTCCTGGGTAATGAGTTCCCAATTTTTTGCATGCAGGGCGATCTTTCCCCCTAAAGGAACAGCAGGGCTTGGAAGGTTTAAAGTTAAGTTATTGAGACAGTTTACCATAATGGGGAGTCTTACTACTCCCTACTTTGGAAGTGGGAGCCCCCCACTGCTTAGTCCTGTGAGCACCCTGGGACTGAAGCCTGGGTGTACTACTGATTCTAGTTTGGACTGCAAAGGCCTGGAAGAGGCAGGAAAGGGCCAATGCCTACTAAATCTGGGAGGCTGTACTTGCAGGAAATCTTTAACCGTTTGCATAGATTTAGCTTTTCCCTCCATCTTTTTAAGTAGTACTTCTGCCTTGTTGCCAAACAGGCAGTCTTGGTTTAAGGGAGCATCCGGTAATATTAGCTTTAACATGATCTGGCAAAGATTGCTCCTTAAGCCAAGCATGCCCTCTAAGTACAGACCCAGTGACAGCAGCCCTGCAAGATGCCTCTAATGAATCAAAACCACATTGCAAAGTGTGTTTTCCCCACTTGTTCAGCAAATGCATTAAATCCTGTAATTCTTTATTTTCAGCACAGTCAGGAATCAACATTTTCTGTTTAAGCAGTCCAATAATATGCTGCTGATACTTCAACATATGAAACTGGCAGTTTAAGGACCTAATGGCTAACATTGCAGAAGTGTATACCTTCTTACCCCATCTATCCAGCACCCTGGAATCTCTATCAGAGGGGGCAGGATTTTTGGCAGTAGTGACCTTAATGCCCTTGAGTCCCTGTGAAATGGTCTCAGGATCAGCAGTAGGATTTTTAAAGAGGAACTTGTGAGAGTCAGGTACCCTGTAATACCTATCAGGTTTTCTGGGAGCAAGAGTGCCAGGGGCCAGGCTAGATTCCGAGAAGGCATCATCTACAATGTCCAGTACAGGAGGGATAGCTAAAGGCCTGTGTTGAGGCAGGAGTAAGAATTCCCTAAGCCTCTTTTTGGAGTCAGAGTAATCCTGGCTTTCCCAGTGGAAATGCTCCCTAAGAGTATGCAAGGTTTCACCAGAAAAGAAATCTTCTGGAGGCGAAGCAGAGGGAATGGAGTTCTCTGCATCAGAATCCTCATAGGTAGATAAGGGCAAATCCTCGTCATCAGAAAAAACAGAAATTTCAGAATCCTGCTCAGAAGAATCAGAAGGAAAATCAGTTCTAGGTCTTTTAAGAGGGAGAAGGGTGGCTTCCCCTGATTAAAGTAATAAGGTCTTCAGCCATTCTTATCATTTGTTTTTAGCCATAGGGGCCAGACCATGCGATCTGGGCGTCGGTTTTCTGGGCATGGATCGAGTTTTAGGCCTTGAAGAAGATGGTGTTGGTTTAAAATGCAAGTCAGTAGGCCTGAACACACCCCTCAGAATCCGGTGCCTGCAGAGCAGCTCTGGACCCATCCAAGGTAGAGACATCCGGAGATTCCACAGTTGAAGCATCTCGCGGCATACTGTACTCCAAATGGGTCTCAGTAGAGGCCTGCGAATCTGAAGTAGCGGGTATCAGGGGCTACAAAAGAGCCTCAATGAGTACCGGCGAACTGGCAACTAGCTTAGGAGAAGCGTCGTCAGCAGCTTTGGACCTATGCGGTCTGTCTCTGTCTTTATCTTTGCATTTTTTCAGAATGTCAGTAGTCGGGTGGCTTACCAAAGCCATTTCTGGATAATTGAACAGAGTACCAAAATATTTAGATGCGAAAATGAACCGACGATGAATAGTACGAGGTTTGAATAAGGCACAAAATCTACAGCGAGGTACGTTGTGGTCTGGGCCTAGGCAAGGAATGCAGTACGAATGAAAATCTTTATGAGGTATTTGCTTTCCACAAGAAATACAAGTGTTAACTTTTACTGACATTGGTTTAGAGCAAGAAAAAGGTTCCCCAACGGGGTACTTCGCTTAGTTGAAGACTTCGGATCTGAAACTCAAAAACAAAAATTTCAGGAGTCTGCCGACCAGCACTTGCTAACTGCTTCTGCTTCGGGCACCACACGACAAGAAAGACTGATGTAATGGTGTCGGCTGCATGCTTTATACCCCTGACTACCTGACATCATGGAAGATGAGACAGCAACCGATGCAGGATCCAAGACTTTCAGGCCGACTAAGGGCTACCTGCAAGCAGATAACCCAAATGTGATGACTGCAACAGTGAAACATGAAGAACATCTGCTTCTGCTATGGGCTCCATGACAAGAAAGACTGATGTAATGATGCTGGCTACCTTGCTTTATAACACTGATGACCTGAAGTCATCCTACAGGCGACTGCAGCCAACACAGAAAAACATTGACTCTGGTATTCGGGCTGGCCGAGGGCTACCACAGCAGGGATAAGCCACAGGTGATGACTGCAACAGTGAAACAACATCTGGAAGCACTTGCCCAAAAGATGGTAAAGTTGGGAAACAGTTAGAGAAATCAGTATTTTCTGCCTTCCCTGACAGGGTGGAGGGGAATGACTAAACAATTCTTGCAGAACTGTCTCAATGCATGGACCAGCATAGCAAATGAGGACATGCATACAGAGAGAGGGAAAACAGGGTTAAACTACCAAAGTAGAGTAGCAGGACTCAACCCAGACCAATAATGGTTAAAATGCACGTTATCAAGAGAAGGAAAACAGACTGCGGAAACTCTGGAAAAAGGAGACGGTACTGAAGGTGGGAAACTCCAGTGTATATGTGTAAAACCGAGTTTCTGTGAAACTTAGCTTAAGCACTCCAAATGTCTTCTCTTTCCAGATGCAACTTTGGTGAAGAGGAAACTATTTCCTCTGGCTCTTGTCTGGATGATTCCATTTTTGGAAAGACCTTTATTCTCATGAGAGGGCACTTTAAATGGGTTCTTGGATACTAAAAAGAAAAGAAAAAGGTACTCCAACTTACTATGAATGGGCAAACATAAATCTGCTGCTGTGCTTTTGTTTGAGGCCTTTGAGGGTGAATTTATGGCTTTCCTGGAGCTGGATTCCCAGTCATCTTCCCTTAAAAAGCCTGATAAATCTTTTGCACTTGATGGTGCATCAAGTCTTCCCTGGACACTGCCAGAGGTCCCAGATTGCTGCAAACCAGCAACCTCACAAATGACAGGACGAGAAGAGTTATTAATAACCTGGAAAGAACGTTTACATTATTTCTACTTTGGCCATTAGGGGTGTTAACTGCCAGACCCTTATGGCACACACACACTGATATCCATTTCACCAGGCTGAGAAAGGGGAAAGTCACGGTCAGTTGCTTATCAGGGGCGAGGAATCTACCACATTACGCACGTGGTATGGTCACTGGATCAAATTTCAGTCATAGTCCATGTGGGTGTAAATGAACTGAGATGTACCTCTCTAGACTATATGAACAAAGACATCATGGAGCTCTTGGAATGTGTGTCCAGGTTGGTATGAGACTAGCACTGAGCAGCACTTTACTTTCTCAAAGGATAATGCCACAATACGAATAAAAGACGAATGACTAATAACTGTCTTAGTTTCTCGTGGCATTCTAAGGGGGTGCAATATTTGTTAGCATGGAAGGCGATGGTCAACACACCATGCTGCTTTTGCCAGGGATGGTCTAGACCTCTCCCCTGTAGGCTTTCGAATATTACCTAAAACATCGTCTTCCCCCATACTGCCTTTTTTTAGGCAATGCCAACCTGAAAGTACTTCCGACATAGTAAATCAAAACCAAGAAAATCTAAAGGTATTACCACTCAATGCTAAGAGTTTAAACAAAAAAATCATCTCCCGAGAAGCTCTCCTCACCTAGAGGATGTTGACGTCTATGCTGTCACTGAGACATGCTTCAAAGCTGCAGACAGCACACCAACAATGCAAGGTTATAATGTCTTCTACACATTTACACCAGCTAATTCACAGACAGGGACTAAAGGTGGAGGTCCCTCAATTTATATCAAAAATATATATCCCTCAAGGCTGGGCAAACAGGACAATGCAGTCGAACTACTCCATGTTTAAATTACCAATGACAACATCCAATACCACTTCCTTGCAATCTATAGGTCCCCCTCTATAACTCAGGAAACACATACCATGTATTTAAATTTAAACTTATTGAAAATACTCACCATCCAACCCAATATCATATTCATGAGTGACTTTAATAACGTCACTATTAAATGGGAATCCTATACACCATCATAAGTATAAGCACAGAGATTCCTGGATTTTGTAAACACAAATTCCCTGGACCAGACTGTCAATATACTAACCAGGGTGCAACCATACTGGATCTGGTCCTCACTAATATGGGAGAGTGCTGTACACACCCTAATGTAATGTCTTCTTTGGTAAGGTCAGACCATAAACTGGTCTCATTTGAAGTAAAAATAAAACCTGGACACCAGCTCACCCTGGAATATTCAGGAACTACTCCAAGGCTAACTTTCTGCTATTACTTGATAATCTGGCAAAATCTAAAATCCCCATAAACCTTGAGAAAACTGCTGCCTATGCAGAAAGTACAGTTTTGTACCTACCATAAATGTAGATGTTCGAGTGTTAACACAGCTGCAGTCATAACAGATGGGTTTTCCTGCCGTCAGGCGGGTCCTCGGTCGGCCGAATTCCAAAGTCTAGTTCCGGCGTTGGTTGTCGTCGCTTCCTCCCTGACGCCAGTGCGACAGGGGTATAAAAGATCCAGCCGATGCCATTTTCTTCAGTTTTTCTTGCCCCAGATGTCAGGTGCCCCCAGAAGGAAGGCAACACATAAAATTATGTAATAATGCAATGCAATATAATCAAAAAACAGTAGTTGCAAGCAAATACACCATAAAAGAATACCCCTAGAGGGGAACGAGGGAGGGAAACCTGGACTGCAGCTGTATTAGCACTCGAACATCTACATTTATGGTAGGTACAAAACTGTACTATGTTCATCGTGCATACAGCTGCAGTCATAACAGATGGGTAGAATCCCAAATCTAAAAAAGGGGTGGTAGGCACTAGGTGGAACTAGGAGGAGCCAGGATGCCCTGCAAGACTGCAGTGGCAAAGCCTGCTCTAGATTTGGAGTATAATGGTAGGTGATAGTGCTTGGAGAAGGTATGTATGGAACTCCAAGGGGCCGCTTCCAAAATATCTTTGGTAGGAACCCCCCCTGAGGAAAGCTGCAGAGGTAGCTGTGGCCCTTGTAGAGTGAGATCTGATGCCTGCAGGTACAGATTTACCATGAAAAGAGTAACAAAAGCGTATGCAGTGGGCTATCCACTTTTGAGATAGTCTGTTTGGAAATAGGCTTCCCTTGAGCTCCTGCAGCATAGGACACAAAGAGTTGCTCTGATTTTCTGAAAGGCTTTGTTTTGTCCAAATAATAACGCAGCTGTCTGCGAATGTCCAAGGAATGCAGCAGTCTTTCCCCTTTGTTTTGAGGATTAGGGTAGAAGGTAGGTAAATGGATAGCCTGATTGAAGGCTACCCTGGATACTACCTTTGGCATAAAGGACGGATTGGTTCGTAAGGTGACCCTGTCTTGATGGAAAATGATGAATGGCTGCACAGCCATGAGGGCTTGTAGTTCCGAAACCCTGCAAGCTGAAGTGATTGCCAGGAGGAAGGCTGTTTTCCAAAACAAGTATTGTAGTTCTGTTGAAGCAGCTGGCTCAAAAGGAGGCAAGGTCAGTTTTTCTAGTATGAAATTGAGGTCCCAAGCAGATACTGGTTGTTTCCTTGGGGGTTTTATATTCTTAGCCCCTCTGAGGAACTGTCTTAAGAGGGGGTGAGAGAATAAAGGAGGATCAGTGTTGTATTTTGCAGAAATGGCTGAGGCATGGATTTTGATGGAGGAGAATGAAAGTCCATTGCTTAGCATCTCAGCTAGGTACTGTAATATTTGGGGTAAATTTAGTATTCCTGGATTCTGACCCTTTTTCTCATTCCAGGCACAAAACAGTTTCCATTTTGCAGAGTAGGCTTTTCTTGTAGAAGGTCTTCTGGCCTCCAAAATTACATCCTGCACCTCCTTGGAGAGTAGGGCCTGTTGTGAATTTAAGGAATCTTCCATGCGGCTAGATTGAGTGTTTTCAGCTGACTGTGTAGAGTTTTGAAGTTGTGCTGAGTCAGTAGAAGAGGCATTAGAGGCAGGATCCATGGTGGGGAATGTGTCAGGCTTCTCAGGAGTGGGTACCAGTGTTGTCTTGGCCAGTCTGGAGCAATGAAAATCATCTTTGGTCTGTCTGCTCTGGTTTTTAATAGAACTTTGGGCAGCAGAGGGAGAGGTGGAAAAGCATAAACTGTCATTGTTGCCCAACTGAAGGAGAGTGCGTCCACCTTCCAGGCCTGTGGATGAAAGGTCCTTGAGCAGAATTTTGCCAACTGGTGATTTCTGTGGGAGGCAAAGAGATCTATGTCTGGCCTTCCCCATGCTTGAGATATCCTTGTGAAAACTTGAGGATGCAAATTCCATTCATGTGGATCTGTCATATTTCTGCTTAGGTTGTCTGCCAGTGTGTTTTCCTTGCCTGGCAGGTACTGTGCTTGAAGCTCGATTTGTAATTCTAGAGCCATGTTCCAAAGAGACATGGCTTGCCTGCATAGGGGGTATGAATGGGTACCTCCCCGTTTGTTTATGTACCACATTACTGTGGTGTTGTCCGTCCTTATCAATAGCTGGCCTGGATGCAGTAGGTCCTTAAAAGATATAATAGCATTTATTACTGCTAGTATTTCCTTCTGATTGATGTGTAGGTGCTTTTCTTTTTGGGACCATTTACCCTGAATGCATCGATCTGTCATGTGCGCCCCCCAGGCGTAGTCCGAGGTGTCTGTTGTGATGATTTGATTTGCTTGAGGCTTGCAGAATGGGAGACATGTGTTTCTTTGGCATGCTTGAGCCCACCACAGAAATTCCTTTTGAAGACATGGAATTAATGGTATTATTGTTTCCAAACTGTGGCTGTGTTGAGACCATAGGTTTATTAGGTACCACTGAAGTTTCCTCATATGCAGCTTTGCACATGGGATTAGTAGGATGCAAGATGCCATGAATCCCAGAGCCTGCAGGATTTTCCTTGCAGTCAGCCTGGTGAAAGTTGCCAGTTTTCTGAAGTATTGAGTTAGTTGCCCTTGTTTCTCTGGCGTGAGGTAGGCCATCTGGGTGTTTATATCCAAGCTGGCACCCAGGAAAATTATTGTTTGAGAGGGTATTAGCCTAGATTTCTTTTTGTTGACTGTGTATCCCAGAGAATTCAACAACATTATTACAAACACCAGATGTTTCATAAGTATGTGCTTGCTGTCCGCTTGGATCAGGTAGTCGTCCAAATAAGGGTATATTTGTATCCCTTGAAGTCTGTAGTAGGTGATTACTGATGCCAGGCATTTCGTGAACACTCTGGGCGCAGTAGAGAAGCCAAAGGGCAATGCAGAGAATTGATAATGGGTTGAACCTGCAAGAAATCTGAGGTATCTTCTGCAATCTTGTCTGATTGGGACATGCAGGTATGCCTCCTTGAGGTCCAATGTTACCAGCCAAGACTCCTTGACCAGCATGGGAAGAAGCTGCTGTAATGTGAGCATCTTGAATTTTGGCACTAGTAAAGTGTTTAGGATGGATAGGTCCAAAATAGGTCTCCAATCTTTTCCCTTCCTTGGTACCAGGAACAGTCTGGAATAAAAACCTTGACCCTGTTCTTGTACAGGTACCTCTTGAATAGCTTTCATGTCCATGAGATCTGAAATTTGTTTCTGTGCCTCTGCCCTTTGATTGTGTGGCAGGCTTGGCATGCCTCTCATTTATGGAAGGGTGTGAAAGTGAAATCTGTAGCCTCTGTCTATAATGTCCAGGATCCATTTGTCTTTTGTGACAATATGCCAATTTTTCAAAAATAATGCCAGTTTTCCGCCTAAAGGTGCTGCCATTTGAGCCTTGCTTGGCATGCAAAGGGGAAAGTCATTGGTTCTGCTTTCTGAATGGCTGTGAACTATCCTCACCACCTCTGTGTGGGTGCTTGCCATTGTCTGCCTCTAAATGATCCTTGAGATTGCCCTCTGCCCCTCGGGCGTCTGTATCTACCTCTTTCGGGTCTGTCCGTGGCTGGAAAGGACCAATTTTTAGAAGGCCAATTTCTACTGAAACATGGAGGTTGTACCTGTAGGAAATCTTTTACTGTTTGCATTGATTTTGCCTTCTCCTCCATTTTCTTTAATACCTCCTCAGCTTTAACACCAAACAATACATCTTTTTGCAGAGGGGCATCTAGCAATTTAGCTTTGACATGATCTGGTAAGGTTTGCTCTTTGAGCCAGGCATGCCTACATATGACTGATGCTGTAACAGCAACTCTACATGAGGCCTATAAAGTATCAAAACCACATTGCAAGGTATGTTTACCCACTTGTTCTGCACTATGTATCAAATCCTGCAACTCCTTCAAGTCTGGATGTTCAGGTTGTGACATTTTGTTTCTCAACTGTGATAACAGAAATTGTTGGTACTTTAACATATAGAACTGACAGTTTAATGCCCTCATGGTTAAGGTGGCCGAGGTGTAAACCTTTTCCCCCCACCTCTCTAAAGCTCTGGAATCCCTCTCTGAAGGTAATGGATTTTTAGCAGTGGAGGCCTTAATTCCCTTGGGACCCTGTGATATAGTTTCTGGGTCAGCCGCATGGCTTTTGTATAGGAATTGGTGTGAGTCCGGAACCCGGTAATACCTGTCAGGCTTGACTGGATCTGGAGGTAAAGAATCCGGGTTAAGGCAGGCCTCTGAATACACGTCATCTAGAATGCCTAAGACAGGAGGTATAGCCAGAGGCCTGTGCTGAGGGAGCAAGAGGAAATCCCTAAGCCTTTTCTTGGAGTCTGAGTACTCTTGGCCTTCCCAGTGGAAGTGTTCCCTCAAGGTATGTAAGGTTTCCCCAAAAGAGTAATCCTCAGGGGGGGGAGACAGAGGAAATGGACTCCTCTGCATCAGAATCTTCAAAAGGGGAGTAAGAATGTTCCTGGTCTTCCGAATGTTCTGAAATAATGGAGGCCTGGTCCGAGGAGGGGGATTCTTCCTCCACTCTGGGTCTTTTGTTCTGGGGGGGGGGGGGTTGAGAACTCCTAATAAGAGTAATCAAATCCTCATCCATTTTGAGCATCTGCGTTTTAGGCATGGGGCCTTGAGAAGGGCCCTGTGGAGTTTGTTTTTTAGTATGCATGGCTGATTTAGACTTAGTGAAAGCCTTGATGGAAAAAGAAGAGGAAGGCCTGTAGACACCTTGAGAGGTGGCAGGTCTATCTAAACTCTGAGTTTCACCGCCAAGAGTGGCTTCGGTATCTGTAGTCGGGGTGTGGGCCGAAAAGCCTGCGACCTCGGGCACAGAAGACACTGCCAATGAAGCGTCGTCGGTAGTCAGGGGCTGCGTAGGCGCCTCAAGGGCACCTGTAGTCTGTTTTGGCGTGGTATCGGTAGAAGTTGCGGACCTCGTATGTCGGTCCTTATCTTTGCGCCTTTTACTTATAACTGGAGTCGGAGTATCCGACGACATAATGCAATTAAACTTTTTGCCAAAATAGTGTTGGGCGAACTCCGCCCGACGCTTAATAGTGCGTCTGTTGAATGTAGCACAAAAACGACAGGCCGAGACGTCGTGGTCTGGGCCTAGGCAAGGAATGTAGAGGGAATGAAAATCCTTATGCGGTATTTGCTTCCCACAAGAAATGCAATTATTAACTTTGTCTGACATCGGTCTGAGGCAAGAAAAGTTTCAACGGGTACTTAGCTTTCAAGAAGACTTCGGTTGAAAAATATTCGTAATCTCAGGAGCTGGCTGACCGGCACTTGCGAACTGCTTCTGCTTCGGGCACCGCGCGGCAAGAAAGACTGGAGAAAATGGCGTCGGCTGGATCTTTTATACCCCTGTCGCACTGACGTCAGGGAGGAAGCGACGACAACAGACGCCGGACCTAGACTTTGGAATTCGGCCGACCGAAGACCCGCCTGACGGCAGGAAAACCCATCTGTTATGACTGCAGCTGTATGCACGATGAACATCTGCTCACAGAAACCTTATACAAGCATGTTAATAGCTGAATAGAGGCAGCTGTACCCACCAGGAAGAAATACAGAACTAACTTAAGAAACAAACCACCCTGGTGGAATGACAATCAACAGGCTGTGTAACAGAAGCAAGAAAATCATGGCAAAATTAGAAGTTGGAGCATGCAGCAGGATAAAAGCACTCTCAAACTAAACAAACCTCAGAGGACAAAAAGTCTACCAAGGCCAGATTTAAGGTAAATTTGGCTTCCCTGGCAAAGGACAAAGACAAGGCAAACTTTAGCTATGTCTGCAATCTCAAAGGCAATACACAATTATGTGCAGAGCTCCTTGTAAATGGAGCCACCTGTACTGAGCCAAAAGATATAGCAATCCTACTTGGCAGACAAATTCAGCTTCTAACCCCCCCCCCCCCCAACTCTCCCTCAGGAAATAACATCAAATATAACTCCCCTGCTATCACTAGGGAACAGATCCTTAATGCTCTAAGGCCAAGAACACTGCATCAATGGGCCCACACAATATCCTAGGATACCTTCTAAATAGCATGAAACATGACCTATCAGGCCCTCTGGAATTGCTAGTTAACTGTAGCCTCCAAACTGGCTTCATGCCTCATGAATGGACAACAGCAACAGTCATCCCTCTGCACAAATATAGGCCATCTATAGATCCAGGAAACTAGTGACCCACAAGTCTCACTAGCTTTATATGCAAATCATGGAAACAATTATGATCAATACTGATATACTAAACATCCAGACCCTGGACCAAACTCAGTTTGGGTTCATCAAGGGCAGGTCATGCCTACTCAACTTGGTACACTTCTTTGAGAAGGTCACCAAAGCAATGGATGAGGGCAAAATGGTTCACGATGCCTTACTGCCTACCTTGACCTGACCAAGGCATCTGACACAATATCTGACTCGGGCATTGCTGACAAATTCAAGAGGTTAGGTACAAACCCATATGTCACCCAGTGGCTAGCCAACTGCCTCACAGACAGGACCCAGGAAGTTAAAACTGGTGTGTCCACCTCTACAAAGAGGTCAGTCACAATAGGAGTCCCTCAGGGATCAGTCCTTGAACCACTCCTTTTTGGCATTTACTTCTCTGAAGTCAAGGCTGACGTCAATGGTCTCTGGCTGACTAAATTTGCAGATGATTGCAAATTGGGAGCAGTCACGGAATCCCACACGGACACAAATGTTCTCCAGGAAGGGCTGACACAAACAACTGGTGGCAGAGCCATGGACTAAAGCTAAATGCCAAGAAATGCACAATAGTATCCTTTGGGAAAACTATGAAACTATGGAAGTCATCCAAATCTGGTAACTATCATATTGACAACACACCTCTTAGAGTTGATCCAGTAAATCAGGGACTTGAGGACACATGTAGACAGTAATCTAGCCTTTGACCATCACATCTACTGCAGTGAGGAAATCATTATATTTTGCACAACATATAAACAAAGGTATGGCATCTAGTTTCACAGTATTCAGCATTCATCAGACCTATCATTGAGTACAATGACCCCTTTGGTATGTACCTAACCAGGCATATCCAGCAAATGAAACATCCACAGAGGTTCCTAACCGAAAGAATACAGGGTGTAAGTAAAATGTCCTATGCAGACAGTCTCATGACCCTTATCCCTGTATTCGGTCTCCTACAGGCTGTTGAGGGGAGATCTATGGCTGGCATATGGGGCATTGTTAGACCCCACTTTGATGGACCTCCTGCATATGAGCAAAACAAACGGCACCAAAATTACCCATTCTAAAGACTTATGCCTTGCATGTGATATAAATATGACCTGCTGGAGAGACAGGTATGTATCCCAAACACTAACCGGTCTCTGGAACAGGTTCCCCCCATCCATGTGAAGCAGAGTTCCTCCTTAACCCAATTCAGGTACAACTTGGACAACTGGATGGGGAACAGGATATTCATCCCTGGCTTGGCAACTCTCTCTCTAATGGACACAGGTAATCTGTAAATGTTTCATCTCCCAGGTCCCTGCTTGTAAATGTTTCATCTCCCAAACCCCAGACACTTATCAAGGGCACCATAACTTGTCAGAGATTTGGGATGTATGGCTAGGCTTAAAAGGGCCTTGTGGTCATTATCCTAGTAAACACCTATAAACCCATGAACTTAATATCAGAGGGACACCCTTAGGTGAATAGAAGATCTGGAAGGAGAGATCTGTGGTGAGATTCTACAGCTGCATCTAACCAGAATTATCCATACCATGCAGGTCAGCAAACACATTGTAAAATGTGGGTATGATGCTGTGGATGCTGCATTCTAGGTAACAATTATGGAGGATGGTCATCAGAATAGATACCTGGGCCGAGGATAAAGCTCCTCTAGAAGATACTAAAGAGCAACAGGTAAATGCTTCTTTGAATAAGTCTCTCTTGTTTGTTTCCCCTTACACATCTTCAAAAAGTGCAGCAATTACTCCATCCTTCTATCCCTAGGTACAACAGGAATTACCCATCCAAGGAAATCGCCTATTTGCAAGACAAAAGGTGATCATGTCATACAGAAGAAAGTCTTTGACAAGAAAAAGTAGAGGGGAAAGCAAAAGGGCAAGTCATGGAGACCTTCTGGGAACAGTCCACCAGACGTTCCGAGCAGTTATGACTACCAAAGAAACTGCTGCCCTTCTTCTGTCCTCCCACTTCAGCACACCCCAAGATGTTCATCATATGTTTCACTGTATAATGAAACCAGGAACCTTTACATACTGAAGGACTAATGACCATCTTGACTTTAAGCTGAATACCCTTCTCCGTTCAGGCCAGGAAATGCCCCCCTCCCCCCCGAGGACATCAGTGGTATAAAAGGGCCATCCACCTATGCAGTCCTTAGTCCTTTCTTGCCCTACTTCATTGCTAAACAGTTGTTACACACCTAATGTAGCTTTAAGACTTTAGGGCTTGCTAGATTGGTAGAAATGGATTATAAAAAAGGTTAATAACTATGTTCACTGTGTAGACTCCCTGCAAAAAAATTTCAAGCAAATGGGTTGTATTGCCAGGTTCCTGAGCACAGCATAGCCAGCTAAACCCCACTTTGTAAGTAACAACCTGAAGAGAATCAAGCAAAGAGCATAATCTCATGGAGTACCTAGGTCAAAAAAAGTTGCATTCTACCCTGATGAGACTTCTACAAGAAAGGAATATTTAGAGAGACTCCCAAAATAGTAGTAGTAGTACTGAGAGATGAACACCCCCTCCCCTTCTGAGCCCAAAGGTCTTGTAGGCTTGAGGTCACCAGGTTTCATGGAGTGATTTTGCAGGTCCCCCATCTCAGCATCTGTTTCCACCAGGGTCTCTGGAAAAGTCCCTTCAAAGGCCGCTACATCCTTTGTTGATGGCATACGCTTCAGTGCCAAACCCCAATAGGTGTGTCTCTCTGTCTGGATGTCTTTCCATGGGCATCTGGTTCTGATGGTCATACTATTATAGCTAACATACATGGTGATATCTACACAGACCTTGTTTATGAAGAGTGTGACGACCATGCCCTGGCCCAGCAATCAAGGGGCCTTCATCCTCACCACTAACACCAGGGAGGTCGCCTCATAGAAGAGGAAAGGATAACTAATACACACAGTAAAGTACAATTTCCCTTAAGTGTACACAGAGATCACAGTCAGTCCGGGGCTGGTTGCTCCCTTGCTCACCAGGTCCCCAATAAGACTCCCCACTGGCACAGCTATAAGGTCCAGGTCTCAGCCTAACTGGGCAAGCTAAAAAGTACAGTTGTGTACACTTACCATAAATGTAGATGTTCGAGTGTCTTCACTGTTGCAGTCATGACTGTAGGGTTCTCCCCTGCCGGCAGGCAGTCCTTGGTCGGCCAGAATCCCAAAGTCTGTGTCTGGCGTCGGCTGTTCAGCCATGCTCCCTGACGTCAGAGTGCCAGGAGTACAAAGCTGACAGCCGACACCATGTTCTCCAGTTTTTCTTGCCCCAGATGTCAGAAGTTCCAAAATGAAAAAGGTCCCATACCCTTTGCAAACACACCTCAGAAGAAGGGTGAAAAAAGGAACCACACAAAAGAAAAAATAAGAGGGGACAGGAGGGAGGGGAAACCCAGACTGCAACAGTGAAGACACTCGAACATCTACATTTATGGTAAGTGTACACAACTTTGCTATGTTCATCGTGCTTCACTGTTGCAGTCATGACTGTAGGGTAGAATCCCAAAGCAGAAAGAAAGGGAGGTGGTCATAAAGTAGAGGGGGCGGCTATAAGACCCTGCAAGACTGCAGAAGCAAAGCCTGCCCTAGACTTAGAGTAGAGAGGGAGATTGTAGTGCTTGGAAAAAGTATGCACTGAACTCCAAGTTGTAGCTTCCAAAATGTCTTTGGTAGGAACTCCCCTGAGGAAGGCAGCTGAAGTGGCAGCAGCTCTGGTAGAGTGAGTCCTTATACTCTGGTAGAGTGAGTCCTTATACTCCCTGGGATTTGCTTTCAATGGTGTGAACAGCAAAATCTGATTCCATGAGCAATCCATTTAGAAATGGTCTGTTTTGAAATGGCTTTACCTTGGGAACTTGAAACATAAGAAACAAACAATTGCTCTGATTTCCTGATGTCCTTGGTTCTGTCCAGGTAAAAACGTAGCTGTCTGTGTACATTCAAGGAATGCAAGATCCTTTCCCCTTTATTTTGAGGAGTGGGGAAAAAGTTGGCAAGTGAATAGTTTGATTTAAAGCCACTTTGGAAACCACCTTAGGCAAGAAAGTAGGATTAGTCCTTAAAGACACCCTGTCTTGATGAAAAATAATATAAGGTTCCACAGCCATAAGAGCTTGCAACTCTGAAACCCTCCTTGCAGAGGTCAGAGCTAACAGGATGGCTGTCTTCCAAGATAAAAACATGATGTCAGATGAGGCAGCAGGCTCAAAAGGAGGTAAGGTGAGCTTTTCCAAAACATAGTTGAGATCCCAAGCAGGAATGGGAGGAGATCTAGGGGGCCTTAAGTTCTTAGCTCCCCTGAGAAATTGTCACATGAGCTGGTGGGAAAAGATAGTAGGGTCTGTATTATAATGAGCAGAAATAGCAGAGGCGTGTATCTTTATGGAAGAGAAAGAGAGACCCTTATGTAAGAGGTCTGACCGGTAAAGTAAAATCTGAGGAATGTTAGGAATAAGAGGATCAGAATCCTGAGCCTGCATCCAGGAACAAAATCTTTTCCATTTTCCTGCATAAGATTTTCTAGTGCTAGGACGTCTGGCTTCTAAAATGACATCCATAACCTGCTTGGGTAGGAGAGAATGAATCAAAGATCCTGGATTAACCAGGCCGCCAGGCTGAGAGTTTTGACATGGGAGTGTAGAATCTGACCCTGGTGTTGGGACAGAAGGTTCGGAATCTGTGGTAAAACCCAGGGTGGCTCTAGACAAAGGTTTTTCAGTGTTGGGTACCAAAACTGTAAAGCCAATTTGGGGCCAGCAAGATTATCATCTTGGGCTTGTCCTGCTTGATCTTTAGTAATACCCGTGAAAGAAGAGGAAGAGGCGGAAAGGCGTATCCCGAGAGGTTTTTCCAACTGAATGATAGAGCATCCACTTTCCAAGCTTGATCGTGGAAAGTCCTGGTGCAAAATATTTGTGGTTGATGATTGAGGTGGGATGCAGAGAGGTCTATGTGAGGACTTCCCCAGACTGCTGTAATCATCTTGAATATTTCGGAGTCCAACATCCATTCGTGTGGATCCAAAAGGTTTCTGCCCAGACTGTCTGCCAGGAAGTTTTGCTTCCCTGGTAGAAACTGTGCTTGAAGGTCCAGATTGCAAGCTAGAGCTGTGTTCCAAAGATCCATGGCTAGTCTGCAAAGGGGATAGGAATGAGATCCCCCTTGCTTGTTTATGTACCACATAACTGTGGTGTTGTCTGTCCGTATCAGTAGTTGTCCTGGTTGTAGAAGATTCCTGAAGGCCAATAGAGCTTTCTGAACGGCTAACATTTCCTTTAAATTGATATGCAGGTGCTTCTGATCCTTTGTCCAAAGGCCCTGCAGACAGTTGCCCAGAAAATGGGCTCCCCATGCATACTCTGAGGCATCCATGGTTAGAATCTTAGTGGCAGGAGGCAGACAGAAGGGTTTTCCTTTGTTTAGAGTACATGCCTTGGACCACCAAAGGAATTCCTTTTGAAGACCAGGCAGGACGGAGATCAGTATGTCTAGACTGTGACAATGCTGAGAACATACACTTTTTAGGCACCACTCTATTTTCCTCATATGTAGTCTTGCATACGGTACGAGAAGGATGCAGGAGGCCATGTAACCCAGAGCCTGCAGGAATCTCCTTGCAGATAGCTGAGTTGTAGTTGCCAAGGTTTTGAAAGTTGAAGCCAGCTGTAACTGTTTTTCGTATGTCAGAAATGCCATCTGGGTTGTTGTGTTTAGAGAAGCGCCCAGAAAAATTATCTGTTGTGAAGGTGTCAAATTTGACTTTTTTATGTTTACAGTGAATCCCAGGAACTTGAGAAGATTCTGAACAAACTGTAGATGCTGGAGTAAGACATCCTTGCTGTCTGCCTGAATAAGACAGTCGTCCAGATAAGGGTAAATTTGAATTCCCTTGAGTCTGCAATAAGCTACTACTGGAGCCAGGCACTTTGTGAAGACCCTGGGCGCAGTAGACAATCCAAAGGGCAGCGCAGAGAATTGGTAGTGCCTTGATTCTGCCTTGAACCTGAGGTATTTTCAGCGTTCCTGTCTGATGAGAATGTGCAAATAACTTTAAATCCAAAGTTACCATCCATGCCTTTTTGGTCAGCATTGGCAGTAGCTGCTGTAGAGTACGCATCTTGAATTTTGGTATTTCTAGAAAAGTGTTCAAGACTGACAGATCCAGAATGGGTCTCCATGAATTTTGCTTCCTGGGGATTAGAAAGAGCCTTTAGTAAAAACCTTGTCCCATCTCTGAAAGTGGAACTAGTTCTATGGCTTTCATAGCCAAGAGAGCTTCCACCTGGTTTAATGCCTCTGACAATTGATGTTTTGGAAGATCTGGCCATCCGCTTGGCCTTGGTGGGGTATGAAAATGGAATTTGTAACCTCTTGAAACCACATCCAGAACCCACTTGTCTTGGGTTATATGAGTCCAATTTAGATGAAAAAGAGAAAGTTTTCCTCCGAGAGGGGCTTCCAGGCAAGAACTTCCTGCAGCCCAACAGAGGGAGTCATTGAGTCTGTTTTCTATGAGCTTGCGACCTGTCTTCTCCTCCCCTAGGGGTGGAAGCAGTCCACTGTCTTGGTCTATAAGAGGCTTGCGTTAGAGGCCTACCTCGGGGGCGTCTATATCTACCCCTCTGAGGCCTGTCTGAATTGGGAAAGGACCAATTTTTTGTAGGCCAATTCCTACTAAATCTGGGTGGCTGTACTTGTAAGAAATCTTTAACTGTTTGCATGGACTTTGCCTTGTCCTCCATCTTTTTAATCACATCTTCAGCTTTAGATCCAAATAAAACATTATGCTGAACAGGAGCATCCAATAATTTAGCCTTTACCTGATCTGGCAAATTTTGTTCCTTTAACCATGCATGCCTTCTAATTACTGTGCCAGAGGCAGCAGCCCTACAAGAAGCCTCCAAGGCATCAAATACACAGTGTAAACCATGTTTCCCAACTTGTTCAGTGGCATGCAATCAGTCATGTAGTTCCTTATCATCTGCACAGGCGGAAATGGAAGTTAGCTTTTGCTTTAAAACAGACAGGAGAAATTGCTGGTATTTCAGCATATGAAACTGACAGTTTAAAGCCCTAATAGATAAAGTAGCAAAAGTGTACACTTTTTTGCCCCATATTTCTAAAGATCTGGTATCCTTCTCAGTGGGAATGGGTTTTTTAGCAGAAGCGGCCTTAATACCCTTAGGACCCTGAGAAATGGTTTCAGGGTCAGCAGTAGGGTTCTTGAATAAAAACTGGTGGGAATCAGGAACCCTATAGTATCTTTCTGGCTTAACAGGAGCTGGAGGAAAAGAGTCAGGAGTTAAGTTAGCCTCCGAAAAAGTATCATCCACAATATCCAAAATAGGAGGAATAGCCAGGGGCCTATGTTGGGGAAGAAGAAAATCCCTTAGTCTTTTCTTAGATTCCGAGTACTCCTGTCCTTCCCAGTGGAAATGTTCCCTCATTTCATGCAAAGTTTCCCCAAAAGAGAAATCCTCAGGGGGAGAAGCTGAAGGAATGGATTCCTCAGCATCAGAATCCTCATAAGGAGGGAAAGAATATTCCTGGTCAGAAGAAACAGAAGCCTGATCAGAGGAGTCATAATAACCTTCCTGCCTTGGCCTTTTATCTGGAGGGGGATGTGAACCCCTAATCATAGTGAGTAAGTCCTCCGCCATTTTAAGTAACTGTTTCTGAGACGTGGGAGCCGGATCAGAAGAGCCCTGGGTTGCAGTCTTTGATTTGGAAGGAATCTTTGCCTTTGTCTTTGACTTTGCCTTTATAAGAAGCTGAGTAGGCCTGAAGACCCCTTCGGAAGCGGGTACCTGCACAATGGCGCCGGACCCATCTGAAGGAACATTGTCCAAAGGTCCAACTGAAATATTCAAAGGCCTAGTTGGCTCCTCGTGGGAGTCCATTTCGGCTATCGGTTCCAAAATGGACGACAGGGACTGCAAAAGCACCTCACTGACGACAGCCGAACCTGAAGCTGGCTCTGCTTGTGCGATATCGTCTGATTTGGACCTCGGAGGCCTATCTTTGTCCTTGCGTCATTTGTGAACTCTGGTAGCCGGAACCGTATCCGACGACATTTTGTAATTAAAACGCCTACCGAAGTAATGAAAAGCAAAATCGTACCTACGTTTAATAGTACGCTGATTGAATCTAGCACAAAACCGACAACTAGCTACGTCGTGGTCAGGGCCTAAGCAAGGAATACAGTAAGAATGAAAATCCTTATGAGGTATTTGCTTCCCACATGAAATACAATTAACTTTTTCTGACATCAGACTGGAGCAAGAAAAAAGTTTCCCCAACGGGGTACTTAGCTTTGAGTAGGAGAAGAAAGTCTTCGGACTGAAGTTTGATTAGAAAAAATTGTCAGGAGTCAGCTGACCGGCACTTGCGAACTGCTATCACCGCACGGCAAGAAAGACTGGAGAACATGGCGTCGGCTGTCAGCTTTGTACTCCTGGAGCTCTGACGTCAGGGAGCATGGCTGAACAGCCGATGCCGGACCCAGACTTTGGGATTCTGGCCGACCGAGGACTGCCTGCCGGCAGGGGAGAACCCTACAGTCATGACTGCAACAGTGAAACACGATGAACATCCTCCAGTACCCCCTCTGTCCAACCAGTGCTTCGTGTCCCTGCCAAGTAGCTGACACAACACACACACACACTTTCGGATAAGTATTTATACAACTTCACAGACATTCCTGGGAAAGGCTGACACAGATTCTTCAACTGTGCCCCTGTACCCAGACTATACGGTAGTAGTTACTGCCACCACCCAGTTAATATCAGCTACTAAAAGGTCCTTAAAAGGGTGTCCAATTATTACTGTGCAATATTAATATCCAATGCTAATGTGACTATACAGTCTAAGGCTTATGAGAGTGGCCTATTACAATAACCTCTATAAATATGCAATGTATTCTAGAGCTTATCTCTACACAAACCAGCCACAGGTAGAAAGTTTTAAAAATATTTAATAATAAATAATTTAAACGCAAGACAAAACTACTACACCACAGAGATATCTAAGAGTTCACAGATCACACAGAAAGTTAAAATAATACAGTAGGACAGGTCTGAATTCAAAGAAAAATACCTAATTAAGCTTTACTAGCTTTAACTATTCCTACAATATATCACAGTGCTAAAACTTACATGTGAGCATAAGGCAGAGTGCTGATAAGTTAGATGTCCAGATCAAAATGCTTCAAGTCTCCTGTGAGAAATAGTTTATAAAACATCACTAACAAACATGTCTCTGGGTCCTCCCCAGATTACATCATGTTGACACTTAGGTTTTCCCAGTATTCATATTGCTTCATCTTGACACCTGCTCAGAGTTCCCAGGCTAATAGAAACTGCATTATTTAGCAAGCTAACACTTGCACAGGAGAATACAACACTAAAAGGCATTTCACATATACACTCTAGCAATTAGTCCTTAGTTAACACAACAGACAGAAAGTCTTCAGCCAGCCTGACCTGAACCAACTTTAAAGATCAAAGAATGTCATAAAATCATTTCAATTTCAAAAGACACATTTGAAAGGCTTGACTTAGTTTTTCTTTACAGCAAGGGAGCAATGTTCTAACAATCTTGAAGTTCACATTTTATAGTGTTTTTCTTTCATTTAAAAACATGCGCCTGTATTTTACATTTATTTATATAAATGATAGAATTATGTATTAAATTCTATTTGACTAGGCTGCCAGCCTTCAGCTGTCTCTCCCCAATCGTCACAAAGAGGTCATTGTCTAAGTGAGGAGATAGGTGGCCACTTGTCCCAAGGTTCTCAATTAACAAATCCTGCTGCAGAACACCAGTCCAAATGCTTAGTTGTGCATTCATAAATGTAATACAGTGTCTGTTCCAATTTCTCTGGTACAAATAAAAGGTTTTCTCTGCTCTGTCTTCTACCTCTATTGTTTTGAAACAGCTCTTCTTGAGAAGCCTAATGCTGAGCCAGCATTTTATTCATCTCCGCTTCTAAATTTTGCAGTTTTATTGGCTCATTTGAAGCTAGTTAAAGCTTCTTCTATTTTCCCACCTTCTGTTACTTGAGTTGATCTATTTCTTCACCGTTTCATTTATTTTAAACACCTCTGAGTGGATTTCATTTATTTTTGCTTCTAAATTATTGGAAGCCATCTCATGTACCAAAACTGAAACCTGAACTAATTTTTGCTGGACAGCTGCAGGATTCTCCCTAGTCAAGAGAATTCTCTTTTCCTTTTCTGGTAGCTTATTTCTACAATTTTTTTTCTTTGCTGGCATCCAGGCAGTGTAATTAATAGCCAGTGACGGAGTTTTACCCAGGCAGTCAAAGTTATATTGGTCATTTTTTAACAGTTTCTGTTAAGAACCCGAATCAACCTGTTGATCATTGTGCAGTCATCTCTGGAAGTCCTATTTAACATGTCTTGAGATGGATGGACAACAAGAACTTCAATCCTGAAAGAAGCATCCAGGATAGCATTTCTAAGCTCCGCCTTATGTAATAACAACTTTAAGCCAGCCCATCCAAACAGGCATATACCAAAGTCTGCCCAAACCTTAATGTCAGTACAGCAAAAACTACAGAGTGCCACATGAAAGCAAGTCACACAAAGGGTAGATTAAGCCTTAATCACCTTCTCCTGAAACCTAAACTCAAAGATAGACAAACATTTCCATTACATGATTTATGTGGGAGGATTGGAATCTGCACAGGGGAGAATGAACAGCTGAAGGCTACAAGCCCTAATGTTGCAGAGCAGCAAATTCTCAACATTTTTCTTCACAGCATGAAGTCCCTTATCCACAGGCAAGATGAAAAATGTAGTTATCACTTGTATCTGCACCAAACTAAACTGATCACATGAGGATGCCTAGTCAAGATCTTCCACCGCTCAACCTTTGGCCTACAGCATGCGTCTATGGCAGCATGGGCTAGGTTACTTCCAGGTTGCATGAATGGCATTTCCTTTTCTGGATTGAGAGGGGATAAACAAAAGTTCATTCTCCTTCCCCAGATACCCATTAAGGTGTTTTAGGGTGTGTGTGTGTGTGTGTGTGTGTGTGGTAGTAGGGTAGAAAATGCAAGCCGCAGGCCTTCACAGAAAAATTCATAACCTTAATGGTTTGTCAAAGTGGGTAGTCACCTGGGAAGGATTGCAGGGAAGGGATGAGGAACTATCCTTATCCATTTTATAATGATCCCCAGGGTCCTCAGAGTTCTTGCAGTGATCCCGATTCCCCCAGTCTGTGCAGCTCCAGCTGGAAAAAGCTACTGCAAAGGCTTGCCATAGAGATGAGGATGTGAGAAGTGCAGTCAAGAAGTCAGGGTACAGACATCTGTGGTTGTGTGGTGCCAGGACTAGGCTCAGTGTTGGACAGCCTTTACTCCTGAAAATAGGTTCCACCAGACTTCAAATATGTGCATAAACTCTAAAGTGAAGTCACCAAATCACCAGTGATGTATTTATTTATCAGGATCTACCTTTCCCCCAAGTTAGTTTTCCAACCATGCTTGCCAACCATCAGCTCTCCTACTATTAGTCTTGAGCCCATTTGCTTCCCAACCACTTAGGAATTCAAAAGGTAGCTAAAAGGAGGGGGACGTCATCCACTTATAAAAGTGCATTCTTGCTGAACACCAGGGAAAGTACTACAGTGCCATTTTTTTTTAATGCTTACCAAAAACATGCAAGTCTACACACCAGTTACTGGGGTCTAGCCATATTTTTTGTCAAAGAGGTTCTTTGTGGAAAAACTAGAAACTTATTGCAAATTTTTATATTCTTTACTACCTTTTGCCTGTAGTTTAATAGAAGTTACCAGTCTTATGATATGTACTGTGCCACAGTGGATATTTCTGCCCTTTATGTTTCTACACAACAAAAGTCGGGTTTAACACCATCAAACAGGCTCAGCAATGGCCATGAAAACAGCTTTTTTGTGGAAGAACTTTTACTTTGTTTGACTCACACACGTTACTTTCTGCATGAGGTCAGTTTCACAAAATAATATACAGTGACAGGAGCACCTTTTGTTCCTGCCTATGGAGATGTTATGGAAACAAATTTCTACAAGGAAAATATTTTAGATTTCTGCTTTACAGATGAATGGAAATAAAATGTAGTTTCATCAGTCTGTGGTCTTGATAAATAAAAATTAATATGGCATCACCTCTACCTACACATCTCATAACAGAAAAATGGAATTACTGCTGGATATTAAGGTTACTCTTAAAATTATTACGGCAAATCACAAACCAGCTACTGCAAACACGCATCTAGAGGTTATCCACTTAGTTTTGTCAATTCATTACCATATGAGTGGTCAAGGTTTAAATCGATCTGTGTTAGTAACGGCATCCTTTTTTCAAGCCACTACCAAGATAATCAGTAGAGTGAAAAGTAGGGTCATTCAATATATGTACTAACAAGTTGTTCAAGATCAGGAGAAAAAGATATACAAATTGTATGGCCCATAGTGAAAATGGGATGGAAGAGATGGAACGAGGGGACCATTCCAGTAGAAATTACATGTCATAACAGTGGGGGAATTTACAAATAGGCAGGAACAGAAGGTACTCCTGTCATTGCATCTCAATTTTGTGAAACAAACATCATGCAGAAAGCAGTTGTTGTGGGTCGAACAAAATAAAACTGCTACCAAAACAAATTTGTTTTCATGACCATTAATGAAACTTTATACTTAGAAGCAATTAGAAAATAGTAAGCACTCCTGTTCACTGACAGTGTGCTATAAAGTACAGTTGTGCTAGGAAGTTATAAATGTAGGTATTTTAGTACAGTCACTGCTGCAGTCATCATTTGTGAGATATCCAGCCTAATGAACTAGCCTGACTTCAAACTCCACCTTTTCCAAGGGGCTTCAATAGACTCCTTCACACTGTCATGTAATGTAATCCATTTCTTAAGGACACAAGTTGACAATCTGGAGATCTTTCTTTCCTTGGTTAAGCTAGGAGGTAGACCCCGGCATTAGAACCTAAGTGGATTAGGAGGGAGTATCCCACTGAGTAACAGGTCCAATCCAGAGATCCTCAATTTCCCTCTTTAGAAATCAAGGAGGGATAGAGAGGGGGATTGGTAGGGATATGGGAGGAAAGGAAGGGGTAAAAAATTAGATCCACTTTAATCCCAACGTTCCAAGAAAGGAGAAAAAGGGGAGTGCAACACTGTATGTACTTTAACATCTACATCTATATTCCTGACAACCGTCTTCACCTTATTAGTCATTGCTGTAATCATCTGTGGGAGGACTTCCAGATCATAAAAACAGTCAGTATCTGGCTTGTAAAAGGTGATTTATGAAAGTAAGTTTGCAAGATGACACAAGCAAACCCTACACTGGCTCGAGAGGCTACCCTAAGTTAAAATATCTGGAGAAAATGTAAAAAGGAAGAGGTAGCTAGTTCAAAAACGACTGGGTGCTGACATCCTTCCCCTGAGGAATGTTATGGTGGCTGCAGTGGCTCTGGTGGAATGGGGTCTGACATTCCCCAGAACAGGTTTGCCATATGAAGAACAGCAGTAACAAAACATGCAAGTCACAAGAATTAACTGGGGCACAAAGCTGGTCTAATTTCCTAATATCTTTTCTTTTTTTCCCCCTGATAACGTCCCTGCTGTCTATGAACATCCAAAAATGTTACATTATTTCCTCTTTGTATTGTGGCTTAGGAGAAAAAAACAGGTGAGTAGATGGCTTGATTCAAGGACATCTCTCACTACTTTTGGCAAGAAACAAAGGACTGATGTAAAGCGGCACACTCTCCTGGTGGGAAAAAGTGTTCCCTCCACATGCGGATTTGTAATTCTATAATGCTTTCAGCATATGTGGCAGACACTATAAACAGCATTTTCCAGAATGAAAAATGTAAGGTGGCTGAAAGCAACTTGCTTAAAAGGGGCTAAGGGTACATTTTTGTAGCAAAATTAAGCTTCCATGGTAGACAGATTTCCCTTCTCAGAGGTTCAAGCTGCAATATTTTTGGCAACGGTTACACTGAAACTTAGTACAGGGGAGGTTACAGCATGAAGGTGTGGTGGGTCCACTGCAAGGCAGGCAGAGATGAGCAGAAGTGTGGACCTTAAAAGAGGCATATGACACAAGCTTGTCTTGAAAAGGTCTGAGAGGTAGTCCAGAGCCAGTTCCACATGTGCAATGTCAGGATCTTGTTCATGGACAGGCACCATAAGGATAATCTTTTCCATTTTGCTAAGTAAGATGTTCTTATGTTTGGTTATCTAGCCTCCCCCCATAACAATGAGTATGTCATCTGACTAAGTGCCCAGTTGGGATTACGGTCAAGTTATCCACGTCAGCCTTAGAGTGGTCAGGTTGAGGTATATAGGGGACAATTAGTTTGAGTGAGCAGTCTATATGCTGAGGCAACAGCCGTGGCCTTACTTTTCTAGACCTAGCAGGAGGGAAAAACAGTGTAACTGAGGCCAAAAAGGAGTTATCAGGATGACTTTTTGCTTGTCCTCCTTGATGATCTACAATATCATGTGGTTCAAGGATATTCAGAAACAGACCTGTTTACTTGAGAGAGATGATGTCAATTTCCCAAGCAGCTGGAGTTGCTGTTCTGCAGTGGACCTTTTGCAGTTGGCTGTTGTCTGGGGAGTCAAAAATGTCTACTGGTGGCACACCCCAATCTTTAGTCAGATCCAAGCAAACTTCTCTGGTTAACATCCATTCATGTGAGTCTGATCTGCTTGACCTGTCTGCCAGTAAGACTTCTTGGGAGGGAATGCAAGTGCTCTCAGACTCACTCGGATAATCTAGGCCTGCAGAGGAAGGAGAGAGGAGACCCTTCCTGGTTACTGATATACTGAAGCTAAACCAGTTTGAATGGTCTTACAGCCAAGTAGCACAGCCATTATTACCTTCACATGTGTTTCTTTCCCATGTTTTGATTTTGTGTGTCAAGTGCTTTCAGTGGTCCAACATGGACTCCTCAAACTAGATCAGAGGAATCTGTAGTCAGGATATGGGTATACTGTGGCAATTTGAATGGCTTCCCTACATTGAGGGGTAACTGTCTATCCATCATGAGAGCTCTTCCTGTATGTAAGAAAGTAGAAACATTAGGGTCTCCAGAGAATGAGAATGCTGACACCGTATGTTCTTAATATACCACTGCAAATTCCTCACGGGCAAATCTGGCTATAGGTACCATCAGGATCCCACAAAGGCCAGCACTCTGAAGACCTTCCCTACATTGGTGACTTCCCTTTCCAGGACATTCTGTAAGAAAAGGTCACACAGGGTACTTTGTCCTCTGGTATGAAGGATTTCTATAGGTCTACATTTAACAGCATCCCTACAGAAAAAAAAAACATTCTTGGTTGAAGTTAAACTGGACTTTAAGGTTGATGGAGCTCCAGAGCTCCCTGAAGCAAGCCAAGATGAAGTTTATGATCCTGTGGAGCTCCTCAAGGGTCTTTGCTAGAATGAGACAGCCATCCTGGTATGGATAAGTGTGAACACCCTTTGTCCTGTAAAAGGCTGTTACTGCACTTTGATATATGGCAAAAACCCTGGTTGCAGCACAGAAGACAAAGGGTAAGCAAGTGAACTAGTGAGACCCCCTGCCACGCAAACCATAAAAATTTCTGTGGTCCTAGGCAATGGGAATGTGCGAATATCCATCTTTTGGGTCCAGAGTGCCCAGAAAGACTTGATGGGACAGAAGGGAAAAAAAGCCCTTGAGGAGTCAGCATCCCGAATGATAAAACATTTGTTGAATTCTTGGAGACCTAATATGGGCCACTATGCGTCTTCCCTTCTGGGATCAAAAAACGACCAGAATAGAAGCCTGTTTTTTTTTTTTTTTTTTAAACACTTTCTATGGTCCCCCTGACCTAGTAGGGGTCTCAGAAGAGAAGGCACTACAGTCATTTTGTGCTCTGGCTGGAGGAGGAGGAGGTAGTGGAAGAATGGGATTGGGGTATTTGTTTTTGGGGGGTTAGCATAACGAGTTGTGGCTGGTGCCTCTGGAAATGAAAGCCCTGGTAGCCCCCAAGCTTTTCCTTTGGTTTAGCTTGCCATCCTTTTCTGAACTTAACATTTTTCCTCCTTTACGAGTCTTGTTTGAGGAACAAAGGCCAGTACTTGGTGCAGTAATCTGCTGAACTTTGGTACCTGGAAATGAAAAACAAAAACTGCTTTGACTACCTGCATAGTGTTGCCTTTCTCCTCCTGCTATTTAAACACACTTTCAATAAGGGTTCAAAGAGATCATTCTACAAAAAGGCAGTGAGAAGCTCTGTCTTTACATGGTATGGTAGAGTCTGAGCCCACCACCAGTCATATCTCAGAATTACTGACCTTGTTGCTACTTGCCTTGCAAGATGTTCTGTATCATCATATCCACATTTCTTGGAGTTCTAAGCAAACTGGGTTCAGAAGTGACATAATTCAAGTATCTCAGGCTTCAATCCTTGTCCAATATCCCCTTTTCCTTCGTTATACCTTCTTTTGCAGGGCTTGCTGGTAGGTAAGCACATCAGTCTGACAGTTTATGACTATGAATGCCAGGGCAGACACCCAATCTGTCTAGTAATCTACTTTTACTGCCTTTGGGAACAGTGTGTCTGCATGAAGCTGGAGAGCCTCCCTTGCTACAATTCAGGTACACCACTGCTGGATCAGCCAAAGGGCTCTTACATAAGAAATTATGGGAATTCCTGGACTTCAGGGTATTTATAGACATATCTACCTTGAAACAAGTGAGAAAACAGTGACTGAAGAGCACAATCACAAGCAAGACGCGATCATGTCAAGGAGAAACCAATATATAAATTAGCAACTGTATAGAAGAAAGTGGGACCGCACGGCTTAATTGTTGGTCAAAATGTAAACATAGACAGACAAAAAAGAAAACAATCAACTAGATAAATAATGCTTGGACTGCAGAAAAATAAGTCCCACACTATTGGAGTACATGTGGGCATCAGACAAAGGATGACAGAAATGGAAACTGCAATTACAGCTTATCCTGACCAGCTAACAGTAAAGGGTGTGGATATTACAGATGTTAAAAGCAGATTAGTTGAAGCAGAAAAAAAGCTGCAACTGTTGGAAGTCTGGTTAAGTAATATACAAGCAGTTATCCATCTTAGTCTTGAGACTGCTGGAAGCTTGAAAACAGCACATTTTGATTACATTTTACATCCAGGGAACTACACTTAAAATACTGCTAGGCCTAGGTATTGAGTGGGACCTCATTTTATTGCACTTTAATTAGCTCTATTCTGAATCTGAAGCTACAGCTTATAAACTGATTTGAGTTTTACAGTATCCATTGTTATTTCTCTGAGCTCTTAGGTGGATTATTAGCACTGTTCATCTAATTATTTTACTCACTTTTCAAACAGTATCCATTGTTATTTTTCGGAGCTCTTAACAGGATCATCAGCATTGCTCATCTACTTCTGTGTTATAGTCGCTTTGCAAACTTAAAACAAAAAGCCAGCTTTGGCTAGTTGTGCAAGTTGTAACTAGAGGGTCTGGTAATTTAACTAGCCCCCTGGTATTTCATAAGCAGTCATCCATTTTAGTCTTGGGACTGCTAGGAGCTTGAAAACAAAGCATTTGGACTACATTTTGCATCCAGGGAAATGCACTTAAACTACATTAAAATATTGTACTTATCTTACCTTTTAAATCAGACTTGTGTGCTGTGTTTGCTCTTTGTCTGAAGTTAAGTCTATTAATTTAAGACATTTTTATAGTCTGCAATGCTTTTTGGTTTTAGTGCTGGGAATGTGTGTTCTGAATTGGACCTTCATTGTACTACATTTTTATTAGCTCTCTTCTGAGCTCATTCCTCACCCATCCTATTCTTGTTGTGCTTTTATACTTGGAGGCTTTTGAGCTGCCTGCCGCACTGTATACCTGGCCCTAGAAGCTACTACTAGTCTTATCTCCTTTGCTCATCTTACTGGTTACTGACATAAGAAACTAGGAAGGCCTTCCGTTACACTTCAGTTACTTTGAAATTGCCTTAAAGTGTGTGCAGTCCTCAATACTGGCTGGTCTACCTTTGAATCACTTTGTAATTACTGTAGCTAACTGTTAAATTTGTTTCTGGTACCTTCTCACTTGCAGCTAAGGTGCGTTTTTACAGTAAGAAGACTGGGCCAGTAATTTTTGTGGCAGTAGAAAAGACAGCCTGGTCTGTCCCAGTTTGGAAACACACAAGGATGTTTAAAGTGACAAATACTTGTTGTAGCTAGTTGGTACATTTTCACTTTTGGCTAACCAAAGTGCGTTTTTTACATTAATATGACTGGGACTGCTACTCTAATGGCCTGGTCAGTCTGAGCTGGGAAATGCACAGGGAGGCTTAACATGTGATTGCTTCATCAAACAGAGGGCTTTTAAGGACTTGGTTATTTGGTGTTAATCTACACTTGAGAGCTGCTTTTGTTGTGCTTTTACATTAAGTTGTTCCAGGTTCATCCATCTTGTGGCAGAAGGTGTTTACCTGGTCTCCCTGAGTTGGAAAGCACTACAGGGAGCTCAAAGTATAATCATTTACTGTTCAGAGGGCAAAGGAGTTAATTTTCAACTTTTTAATGTCTGCTATAAATTAGGTTCTTTTTGCCGAGCAGTTAACCATGTAGTGACGATTAACAGTACTGTATACAGTACCAAACCTACAAATGTTAGTACTTAGGACTTTAACCTGTAACACAGAAAGGCTCTGAGTGGAACTAAGCTTAGGGCAGCTAGTTAGCACATCAAACAACACTAATATTAGATCATCACACTAACAAACATCTAGCCTTAACCCTAGGCATGACTCAGGCGACCCACTGTAAACCAAAGTTTCTAAACCATAACAGCCCAAACCTAATACAGGTCCTGACAACACGGATTTGCGATTTCCTAATATGTCTGTGGCCTGCTGAGTAGATATGAGCATCCTGAGACAATGCAGCAATTGTCTCATATACTCAAAAAAACTTAAATCTTTACAGAAACTAACACAGTATGTGAGAGATGTACATACATATCTTCTTTGGAGGCACAAATCTTGCTTACAAACACGGTTGTCAAGAACACACGCACAAAACAACCTTCACACATGCTCATCACAAACCGACATTCTTATACTGAGGCACTTAAAAATAAAAACTTTCCAAACCTTAAAGACTCCCTAAGCCATTAAATGACAACAGGTATCCTCAGCAATCACTAAAGCAGACACCAAAAGCAACACCTAACACCACACACAAGCCTAAATCCAAAGATCCCATAAGAACAAAGCCCATAAGGTAAACACTTTACCTAGTACTCTTGTCATAGGGGGATTCTACTGAATAACACACTGATGCCCCTCTCACCAGGCTGGACAAAAAGATAATGGTTAGTTTCCTATCCTGAGCTAGATCTGCAATTTCACACATGCACTCAAGTCTATGCACCACGGGCACCAATATGATTCTATCATAATCCATGTGGGTGCAAATCACCTTTAGATATACCTCACTGAACTACATGAAAAGAGACATTACGGACCTCTCCGAATGTGTGTCGCAGATGGGTATTTGCCTTGCACTGATGAGCATTCTACCTTGACCAAGGAAGATGCCACAGTATGAACAGAAAAAGATTGATGTTAATCACTGGCTTAGTTTCTAGTGTCACTCCAGGGGAATCCAACATCATCAGTGTGGTAGGACATGGCTGAAAAAAACAAGTTGCTTTGTCAAAGATGGTCTGTACCTGTCCCCCTGGGTTTATGGACACTGGCAAAAATCTTTATCCACTCCTTAAGAGCCTTTTTTACACAATCTCGAAATGAGAAAACTACCAACATATAAAAAAAAAATTCAAAGCAACCTTAAAGTGTTACTTCTCAACTCTAGGAGTTGAAACAAGAAACTATACACCCTACAAGCTCTCCTCCCTCTGGAGGATGCAGACATCTATTCCATTACAGAGACATGGTTTCACATTTAGACCAGCTGCAGGTCACCTTCTATGACCCATGAAGGTCACAAATCTTACCTAGACCTATTACAGGCATTCAACATCCAACCTAACACCCTACTCATGGCAGACTTTGGCTACTGCTCTACAGGATGGGAAATGTACACTGCCTCAAACTCAGACACAATGTTTTCTGGGCTTTATCAAAACAAAACATCCTGGACAAGATACTGCGCACTTCAAAAAACTGGCCCTAATACTAACATGGGAGAGCACTGCAACTCAATGTCCCCTCATTGCTGAAATCGGACCACAAAGCTGTCTCCCTTGAAATAAAAATTAATCCAGGAAACCCAACTAAACCAGTAACAGTTACAAACTATTCTAAAGCAAACTACACCCTATTAATGACATGTCAAAATTCACAGCTCCACCAAAACATAACAGCTACCTATGGAGAATTATTTACAGAAACAGTGTACTAACATGTAAATGGCTGCATCAAGGCTGTCATACCTACCAGAAGTATGGCACAAGCAAAATTATGCTAAAGACCTGTTGTACCAAACCAGATAAATACGAAAAATAAAGTACAGGTCACCGCTGAATTATTCTTTGTGGAATCTCCTTTATTAAAAGTAGGCGCTTTCGGAATAATCCTTCATCAGACATAATTCAAAGTAACAAAAGCAGCCATATTTAAAACACAGATCATCCAATCACTTACTCCTAAAAGCCCGCCTTTTTTGTAAAGCAGGTTTAATTGGTAAAACATTAAGACCAGGTGGTCTATGAGCTCTTAAATCTACTATCCACTTGGATTCAGCTAATGCTGTTCTATGCTGAATGTCCCCCCCCCCCCTCTCATTAGTGGCAATATTTACAATGCATCTGAACTTAAAAGTGTGTGTGGGATTAATCTCTATATGTCTGAATAAAGCATTGCTCACTTGACATGTTCTAATATTACTAATATGCTGTAAAATCCGAACCTTCAGCATGTTATTTGTCATACCTACATAAAAACTTTCACATTGTTCACAATTGGCCATATATACTAAGTGTTTTGTCCTGCAAGTAGCCCTCCCTTTAAATATAAAAGTTTGTGTCTTATCAGGATGTTTATATTCAGTGTCACTATTAATATATTGACAAGCCTTGCAGTTGCCACAGGGATATGTGCCTGCTCTAATATCTACTGTAGGTCTCTTATTCAAATATGTCTCCTTACATAACAGGTCCTTGAGATTGTTGTTTCTCCTATAATTAAACATGGGACGTTCTGCCACTACGTCTTTAAGACTAGTATCACTTCTTAGGATATTCCAATTGTTCTGAACTATATTACATATGTCTTTAATATTACTACCATACGTAAAAAGTATTTTAGGTTGTTCCTTCCTGCTACTACATAATCCTGCATCTATTTGTCTGCCAATAACAGGGCCTTGCATCCATGGCCTATTCTTTGTCTTCCTATGTAATACATTGTTTCTAACCACCTTACTAACCATGTTCCTCTCTGTTATTGGCAGACAAATAGATGCAGGATTATGTAGTAGCAGGAAGGAACAACCTAAAATACTTTTTACGTATGGTAGTAATATTAAAGACATATGTAATATAGTTCAGAACAATTGGAATATCCTAAGTAGTGATACTAGTCTTAAAGACGTAGTGGCAGAACGTCCCATGTTTAATTATAGGAGAAACAACAATCTCAAGGACCTGTTATGTAAGGAGACATATTTGAATAAGAGACCTACAATAGATATTAGAGCAGGCACATATCCCTGTGGCAACTGCAAGGCTTGTCAATATATTAATAGTGACACTGAATATAAACATCCTGATAAGACACAAACTTTTATATTTAAAGGAGGGCTACTTGCAGGACAAAACACTTAGTATATATGGCCAATTGTGAACAATGTGAAAGTTTTATGTAGGTATGACAAATAACATGCTGAAGGTTCGATTTTACAGCATATTAGTAATATTAGAACATGTCAAGTGAGCAATGCTTTATTCAGACATATAGAGATTAATCCCACACACACTTTTAAGTTCAGATGCATTGTAAATATTGCCACTAATGAGAGGGGGGGGGACATTCAGCATAGAACAGCATTAGCTGAATCCAAGTGGATAGTAGATTTAAGAGCTCATAGACCACCTGGTCTTAACGATGTTTTACCAATTAAACCTGCTTTACAAAAAAGGCGGGCTTTTAGGAGTAAGTGATTGGATGATCTGTGTTTTAAATATGGCTGCTTTTGTTACTTTGAATTATGTCTGATGAAGGATTATTCCGAAAGCGCTTACTTTTAATAAAGGAGATTCCACAAAGAATAATTCAGCGGTGACCTGTACTTTATTTTTCGTACCTACCAGAAGTATGCCCAGATCTAATACCAAAAACAAGTCCCAGTGGTGGAATCCATTCCTTAACAGGGTATACAACAAAAGAAAAAAGTCGAAGGCAAAATTAGAAAGATCAGCTGTCACACAAGAGGTCTGATTCAACTAATAAGAGGTCTAATAAGGGCCAATCACAAGGTCAGGATAGCCTCCCAGGCTAAGGACAGTTACAAGGTTTTCTTCAGCTATGCCAGAAACCTTAAAGATAACACTCAGCAGTGTGCAGAACTGGTGGTAAACGGCACATCTTCACTGACCAGAATGGCACAATGAATCTACTGGCTGATGAATTTAGCTCTAACTTCACCCTCACAACCCTCTGTGAAATGTCTTTTAGCATATCCCAGCCAACAATCAAAAGGGTCCTGGGTGGTGCTCACTATGCCAAAAACACTGCCTCAATGGGCCCTGATAATATTCCCAATTACCTCCTAAATAGCCTAATATATGCCCTAGCAGGATCACTTTTGGCACTGCAACTACATCCTCAAAATAGGTTACCTGTCAGGTGAATGGAGGGCTGCAACGGTCATTCCTCTTCATAAGGCTGGACAATCAACAGAACCTTGGGAACTACAGACCCATCAGTCTGATGAGTCTTAATATGTAAAGCCAAACAAATTATCATGGGAATGGTCAACAATGACATTGGCAACCTACAGACACAGGATCCATCTCAGTTCGGCTTAGTTAAGGGAACGTTTTGCCTACTCAACTTGGTAGACTACTTTGAGAGGGTCACCAAGGCTATGGATGAAGGGAAAATGGTGCATACCACCTGTCTTGACCTGGCCACTGCATTCAATACATTACCTCATTTTAGGTACTGTTGACAACTCTCAAAACTAGGGATAAATCCATACATAACTCACTGGATTGTTGGCTGGCTCACAAATAGGACCCAAGTAGTCAGGAATCGTGAGATCACCTCTACCAGAAGACCAGTATCCCAGTGTTCCATGTTGTACCCACTCCTGTTTGGTATCGACTTTGTGGAAGTCAAGGCTAATGTCAAAGGTTTCTAGCTCACCAAGTTCACATATGACTGTAAACTGGGAGCTATCACAGATTCCTCCCATGACAGTAACATCCTACAAGAGGATCCAACACACAACAAATGACTGGTGCTAAAGCCATGGATTGAAACTCAATGTGAAGAAATGCATTACAGTACCCCTTTGGGAAATCATCCACCCAAGCCAATTACTCTATCAATAAAACACACCCAAGAGTTGACCTGACAGATAGGAATCTGGGATTATAAGGGGACAGTAATCTGGCCTTTGACCAACACGTAGCCAAGACAGTAAGAAAATCATTCTATGTTGCCCAAGTCATAAGAAAGGGTATTTACAGTACCACTGTACTCAGTCCTCATCAGACCCATCGAGTACAATGCCCCATTTTGCATGTACTAACCTGGCACTTGCAATGGTTGTGACTCCTGCAGAGGTTCCTCAGCAGGAAAATCAAGGGTATGAATACACTGTCCTACACAGGCCCTATCTCTGTACTCAGTCTCCTACAGGTTACGGAGAGGCAATCTATGCCAACAAATGGCACCAGAAACAGATTGAAGAACCTGAACTTTGACTGTGACATAAAAACAAAGTGCTGGAGATACAGATTCGTACCTCAAAGGATTCCCACTCTACAGAATAAGCTCACGATCTACATGAAGCAGAGTTCATCCCTGACCCTTTTCAAAAGGAAACTTGACCACTGGATGGAAAACTGCAAATTCACCCCCCTTCTGGTCCCCCACATCTCTGATGGACAGAGATCGACAGTAAGTAAATTAAACCCCAACTAACATACTACTCTCCCACAAAACCCTTAGCCACCTCTTTAGTAACATACCCCCCACCATACAGGCATCAAAGGAAAACTTGGGTTGCACAGCTTGGCTTGTAAAAACCTCGGTGTCGTTAGACTAGTATAAACCCATGAATGGGGGGGGCTCATTTTAAGATTTGTTAGGGTCCCAGATCAGGAAGAGGGACTGCACATTTTAGTTGACAACAAACAAAGTTACTGACTGGGTAGCTATAACAGTTGAAGACTGTCCATTCTTTAGTGCTTAAGTGTCAGAATGGTGTATACGATAATACTCTAACCTGAAACCTGTGTAGTAAGGTAAAACATTCTGGCAGCAATCTGGAACACAAAGACACTAATTAACATAAAGGGAAGCACAGTTAATTCTGAAAAGGACTTTTCCACTGAAACTAGGACAAAGAAAGTGGCCTTCCTTTCTGCTATCAAAGTTTGCCATTCCCAAAAATGGAAATGCCATGTGATGCATCCAGCAAAGTTAAAGTATTTCTTCCATGGGCATCATCATGGCAGAAAATACCTTATTTATGCTGAAAATCACTTTTAGGAGACTGCAAACAAAAAAACTACATGTGTAGATGAAGAGAAATATTCTGCAGGGAAAGAATAAACACCCCATAGTTCCTGAGGAGGGATTATGAAGAAATTGCTACATTTAAAGTTGATCGGGGATGCAGGCAAGTCACACATCACATGCCTTGCCCCAGCAGCAAAAGATAGCATTCACTAAAACTTAGGATTTCATGGGATATCAGCAAGAAAAAAAAAAAAAAAAAAAGCTAAGCTAACACCAACTTTCCTTAGCATGAGTATGTGCTGCTATTAGAATGCACTAAGTCAACACATCCCTTTCCCTTTCCCATAGCTGCATGCCTCCCAGCAAAAGGGACAGAAGTGGGTATCCAAACCACTGCCATGCTGTCTAAGTGGATGACCATCACACCTTGAGGAGGGAGTACCTACCTGTAGGGCCTGTAATACCTGAAGGATCACCTTCATTCCCAGAAGAATGACATGCAAATTGGTCTTTTTTGTGACTGACTCTCCTTGGACCGTTTGCCCTATAAAAAGCTCCCATCCCCACCCTGAGGCAAATGCATCTGAAGTGAAAGTTACACTGGGAAAGGAAAGAATAAAGGGGCATCCCTGAAAAGGACTTGATGTATACTGCCACCAGTGAAGCTGCTAAAGGCACATTTGAGAAATCTAAAACTGAAGAGACATGACGTCCATATTCTGGCACCAATGGGCTTTCAGAGTCCGCTCTAGAGACCTCATATGATAACTTGCAAATGGAATAAAAAATGTTACTGCTATCAGCCCATTTCTGAGATACACAACTGTCATGACTGTGAAAGCAGGACAGAGAGAGACTGACACCTTTGGATTAAAGGTGTCCAGGAGACACCCAATGAAAATTCGAGCTTATGACAGTTTCATCTGACTCTGCAGCGTTCACAGATATTACCAAGTACTGGAAGAGCTGCAGAAAGTAGGCCCTTGCATGAAGTCAGTGACTTCCTTGTGGAAGCAGCTAGGAACCACTTCTCCATAGAGGGGAACATCATGGTTCTCAGCAGCCTGAGATGTGCTGACAGCTGCCACACATGTAATAAACACTCGGGGGTCTGCGTAGAGACCAAATGACAAAGCTCTGAAAAAAGAAGTTACGTCTTACCATAATGTTTCCTCTGTGTTATTCATCTTCTTTCATTCATCACTGATGGGGTTCAGTTCCGACCCCTCAGAAGGGTCTGACAGGAGGCCTGATAGGAGAGGTCCCCTTGAGGAAAGCCTTGCAAAGGCCTAAAGAGATAAGAGGGATGCCATCTATACCATTGTGGAAATTGCCGCTAGATGTACTCGTACGGAAGAGGCAGAGGCTCCATTATCATGCCATCTATACCATTGTGGAAACTGCCGCTAGATGTACTCTTACGGTAGAGGCAGAGGCTCCATTATCAAAAAGCTTAGCCAAGTACTGAAGCACTGCAGTAACTGGAGACGAATACGGGTCTAGCATATTATCCTTGGACCAGATGGAGAAACTTTTCCATTTATCCTGATAGTCTTCTGGTGGATGGTTTATGAGAGGCCAGAATGATGTCTCGAACAGGTGAGGAGAGATTAGCGTGCGCTCAGTTTGTCGCAATCCAGTGTGAGCTTCCCGGGATATGCATTGCTATCAAAGCAGTTGGAAGCTACTGCCCACTGCCAAATTCTCATGGCTTCTCAACATAAGGGGTAGGACTTGGTTCCTCTTTGCTTGTTGATATACCAGACCACTGACATATTGTCTGACTGAACTGCCATTGTCCCGGAAGGGAGAGCCGAATGGAAGGCCTGCAACGCTAACAGCACAGCTCACAGTTCCAGAACACTGATATGTAGGTGGGCCACGAAGGTAGACCTTTGCCTTTGACAGTCTTTCCCTGGAAATGCCCCCCCCCCACCCACCCAATCAGAGAAGCATCAGTGGTCACAATGGCTATGGGCTTAGGGGACTGAAATGGGTGACTCCAAAGTTCTACATCTGGCCTCATCCACCAAAGGAGGTCCTGTTTACAGAAGTTGGTTATTTGAATCTGGTAACTGAGGGGATGATAGTTTGGGAACCACTGACAAAGGAGGAGTTATTGCAGGATCTGCATATGCTTGAGGTACTATTGGGATTGAAGCTGCCACAGAGCCTAGGGCCTGAAGTACTTCCCTTGTTGAGACTTTTGTTTGAGAGAGCATCACCCGGAGTTGAAGCCTCAATCAATGGAGTCTGTGAATTGGTGGTGATACCAGACAGGACCGGGTATTGGAACATTGCTCCAATGAACCCTATTTGTTGTGTGCAAGTAAGGTTTGATTTCTTCCAATGTATCGTTATTCCCAACAATTGTGTCAGAGAGAGAGAGAGAGAGTATAATGCAGTGCTGTTACCAGAAGATCACGGTGGGGGCGGTGAGGAGCCAGTCGTCCAGACATTTAAACACCCGGAATCCTGTTAGTCTCAAGTGACCTGTGACCACTGCCATGCATTTTGTGAACACTCTAGGGGCTGCAGAGAGACAGAACGGCATGGCACAGAATTGATAATGACTGGCCCCTAGCTGGAAGCGAAGCAGACTCCTGGAGCATTTGTCCATCTTGAGGTGGTAATATGCATCCCAGAGTTCTATAAAGCACATCCAATCGCCTTCTCTTAAAAAGGGAAGAATGGACTGAACCGTGACCATCCGGAATTTGGTTTGGATGACAGACTTGCTTAATCTGCCAAGATCCGAAATGGGTCTCCAGTCCCCTGTCTTTTTCGGCACCAAAACGAATCTCGAGTAAAATCTGGATCAGCGCTGGTCTGGTGGGATTGGCTGGATGACACATTTTTTGAGACAGCTTTATAATTTCCTGAAGAAAGGTCGGGAAGATATGGCTGATACGAAAGGGGAATGGTGTAACCTCTGATGATGATACTCTGCACCCAACTATTGGTGGTGATAGACTGCCAGGCAAGCTTGGTGCAGAGAGATACGACCCCCGACTGTTTCCAGAGGTAAGCAATCGGGCTGGTCCTCAGGAGCGCTGATAAGGCTTGTCCAGAGAAGGAATCCTTGGAGTCTTGCTTACGAGGACCCCCTCTGCCTCTATAGGGGCATCTTCCAGAATTGCTATCCCCTCTGCCCCTGGGGGTATCACCACGTGCGGCAAGGAAAGGCCCCTGAGATTTTTATGCCACATTTTTCCACTCCTCTGATTACTGGGGAAGGTATGTTGAGGGTTGGAAAACCATAGGCCTATGGCAGATAGGGTCTTTCTCTGTCTTGCTCACACCTGGCAAACGTGTCCTTCACTTTGGAGCCAAAAAGGGACGAAGCTTCGATGGGAGCATTCAGAAAGGAAGACTTGGAAGGGCCCCGCGAGGTCAGAAATGCACATCCAGGCATGATGCCTCATAATGCCCAAACCCGCTGCTCTAGCCACCCCTTCGGTCGCATGCGACAGCAACCTCATGGACGAGTTGGATACTGAATCCAGGGTTGCAAGCTGCAAGGCATAAGAGACCTCGTCAGACAACTGTCCTGTGAGAGTACCAGAGAGTTTGGAGATCAAGTCCCTCTGGAGTCTTCTAAATTGTGCCAAATAATTCAGGGACCGTATAGCAAAGGTCCCTGATGCAAAAACACGCTTTCCAAGTCTATCCACCACCCGGAACTCCCTGTTGGGTGGGTGGACAGCAGAATTTTCCTCAGCCAAGTCCTTCTTTGTGGCCGCCGCCACCACCATAGCATCAATTGGTAACCCTTTGGAGTAATACGGGTTCTCCTCAGCAGGGGAAAGAATTTTGCCTGGTCTCTGAGGGATCGCCTAAATGGAATCAGGGTTCTTCCAAGCGTGCTGCACAATGAGCTGGACGAGCTCGTCGGCAGGCAGGGTCACACAAAAGGTAAAAGGCCGGGCGTGAAAAGTCTGCAGGAACACGGACTCCTCAGAAGAAGGGTTGGAGGGCTTCCAGTCACCCCTCTGCTTTAACATAATCCAGGATGCCTCCAAAAGAGACATCATCGGAAGGTGACTGTGGGGACCCCTCATCATCATCGTCGTTTGTGTCTTCCGTTAAGAACTCCTCGGGCGAGTCCATGTGCTTCCTCTTGCACATCATTCTTCGAGGGAGCTCCTCAGTGGGAGTCTCTAAGGAGGACTCAGAAGAGCAGGTACCCTGACTTAGGGGTGTCCTGCGGCTTCTCTGCCCAGTATCCCAGGGTGGTGGTCTGCGACCCCTGTAGCTCAGGGTGTGAAAACTGGGGTTCCGACATCAAAGGAGTGCTGCCAGAAGCAAGTGCCCTCTCCATCATGTGGAATGCAGGTCTTCCCCAAGAGGGATGGTGGCCCGGAACTGAGAAAGGCAATCTTGGAACCGGGGTCACACCCCATTTTGACGAAACCACCACTACGGGTGGAGCTTCAAGCTTCTCCGTACCTGAACTGGAGCGCCCATTCCCGCAGTCCCCAGATTGAAGAAGGACCGGTTCAGCTGGAACCGAAGAACAAAGGGACAAACTCGGAGTCAGAGTTAGATGCACCATAGGCACCGATGTGATGGGTTCCAAGAAGGATGTCAGAGCAGAAGGCTTCGCAACAGAGATGGTCGAAGGAGTGTAAGATGGAGTCTGTGGATAAGTCAACCCAAGTCCTGCAGGTGGATGGGTCTTAGAAAGTGTGGGTATCACCCTGCCAACAACAGCTGGCCCACAAGACGCACCACGTCATGTTCAGACAGGCTCCTGGTAGATCTAGTTGATACTCCGGATGGGGAGTCAGGGCGTTCAATAAAAGGGCTATAGGCTTGGCCCAGAAATGATCTTCGGACATGGAGTATCGGGTCCGTGGTGCAAGGTCTACTGGCACCAAAGTCCCTAGTTTCGAGACTGGAAGTAAAGGGGTCAAATTCAATGAAGTCGTTACAATGCTCTGCTCGGTGCCAAAGTGGCACTCGGAGCCGAAACGGTTCCAAAATAGCAACTAATGAAGTAGTCAAAGGTGTGCCCTGAGCCAAAGTGCCCCAGGTGCTGAAGTCGAAATAGGCAAAGTAAAGTCTATAATTGGTGCTGGAGGCAGGACCGGTGCCGAAACTGGCACTGGTATTGAAGGTTTCGAGATGCTTGGAGCCAAGGAAGACGGGGCCGTACAAGCAGATTTATGCTCCGAAGATAACTTTGGGACTTTTGATTTCCCAGGCTTGCTGCGATAAGCCGATGGCGAAGAAGGAAAGTACAGTTGTGTACACTTACCATAAATGTAGATGTTCGAGTGTATTCACTGTTGCAGTCATCACACTTGGGTTATCTGCTTGCAGTAGCCCTCAGTCGGCCTGATTATCAAAGTCTTGGGTCCTGTGTCAGTTGCTCTCACATCTTCCGTGACGTCAGGTAGTCGGGGGTATAAAGCATTTAAATATATATATATATATATATATATATATCTATATATCTATACATACACACATACATAAGCATAGTAAGGGAAAGTAGAGGTATAGCCAAAAGAAGTCAGTGGGGCTGGAGGGAGGGTAACCAGGACTGCAACAGTGAATACACTTGAACATCTACATTTATGGTAAGTGTACACAACTGTACTATGTTCTTCATGTTTCACTGTTGCAGTTATCACATTTGAGTAGATTCCCAACGCTAAGGATGGGAGGAGGAATTTAGATAGCATTAGGACCAGCTATAAGGCCCAGCAAGACTGCAGTGGCAAAGCCAGCTCTAGATTTAGAGAAAATTGGTAAATGGTAATGCTTGGTGAAACTATGTACAGAACTCCAGGTAGCAGCTTCTAGGATGTCCCTGGAAGGGACACCTCTGAGAAAGGCTGTAGAGGTAGATGCAGCCCTGGTTGAATGGGGTCTAATCCCCTGTGGAATAGGTTTTCCATGGTGCTTATAGCAGAAATGAATGCAATGACCTATCCATTTAGAAATGGTTTGCTTTGAAATAGCCTTCCCCTCTCTGCCCCTGCAGCAAATGCCACCAGCAGTTGCTCAGATTTCCTTTGAGGTTTACTCCTGTCCAAGTAAAATCTAAGTTGTCTGTGCACATCTAAGGAGTGCAGCATCCATTCCCCTTTGTTTTGTGGATTAGAAAAGAAGGTTGGCAAATGAATGGACTGATTAAGAGCCACAGTGGATACCACCACCTTGGGCATGAAGGAGGGATTGGTCCTGAGGGACACCCTGTCCGCATGAATGATGATGAAAGCCTCCACTGCCATAAGGGCCTGTAATTCAGATACCCTTCTTGCTGAAGTAACTGCTAAAAGGAAGGCCGTTTTCCAAGAAAGGAATTTTAACTGCACTTGCAGCTGGCTCAAAAGGAGGAAGAGTGAGGTTTTCCAATGCAAAGTTAAGGTCCTAGGCTGGAGTTGGGGCTCTCCTGGGTGGTCTTAAGTTTTTGGCCCCTCTGAAGAACTGCTTGAGCAGTGGATGAGAAAAGAGGGGTGGTTCTGTGTTGTAATGAGCTGAAATGGCTGAGGCGTGAATTTTAATGGAGGAGAAAGAAAGGCCCTTGTGAAGCATCTCAGTTAAGTATTGAAGAATCTGAGGTAAATTGGGCGCTGCTGTGCCCATCCCTTGAGTTTGGTACCATGCACAGAATTTCTTCCATTTTTCAGCACAAGATTTTCTAGTACTAGTCCTCCTTGCCTCCAAAATGACATCCAACACTTGTTTACTGAGGGATGGTAACGAAGAGATTAGGTAATTAGCCAGGCTGCCAGGTTCAGTGTTTGAAGCCGAGGGTGCAGAATCTGGCTCTCCTGCTGTGACAGCAGGGTAGGGGGATTGAGGCAGGTGCCATAGAGCCAGCAGTGACAAATTGCGCAAGAGGGGGTACCAGTGTTGGCGTGGCCAATCTGGTGCAATCAGTATTGTCCTTGGTTTGTCCTGTTTGATCTTTAGTAGTACTTTGGAGAGGAGAGGCAGAAGAGGAAAGGCATAAACTGATTTTTCCAGCTGAAGGACAGAGCATCCACTTTCCAAGCTTGTTTGTGGGAAGTTCTTGTGCAGAAATTTGTCCAATTGGTAGTTCTGGGGGGGGGGGGGGGGGGGCAAACAGGTCTATACCTGGGCTCCTCCATTTATTTATCAACATGTTGAAAATCTTTGGTTCCAATTTCCACTCGTGTGGGTCCATGAGACTTCTGCTTAGTTCGTCTGCCAGTGTATTTAGTTTTCCTGGCAGGAATTGAGCCTGTAGCTGCACTTTGTAGCTCACGGCTGTGTTCCACAGAGCCATGGCTAGTCTGCAGAGGGGGTAAGAATGGGTACCCCCCTGCTTATGTACCACATAACAGTGGTGTTGTCCATCTTTACCATTAATTGTCCTGGAAGACTGTGGTCCTTGAAGGCTGTCCGAGCATTCTGTACAGCTAACATTTCTTTTTGACTGATATGCAGGTGCATTTGACTTGGGTTCCATTTGTCCTGAATACACTTCCCTGCCAGGTGAGCCCCGCATGCATAGTCTGATGCATCTGTTGTTAGGGTTTGAGCAGCAGGGGGTAGAGTGAATGGTAGTCCCTTTTTTTGATGGCAGGCCACTGCCCACCACAGGAATTCTAACTGTAGGGAAGGTATGATAGGAATCATTGCTTCTAGATCCTGAGAATTTTGACACCATAGGCTTTTTAGATACCATTGCAGTTTCCTCATACGCAGTTTTGCATATGGAATTAGTAGAATGCAGGAGACCATGAACCCCAAGGCTTGCAGTATTTGCCTTGCAGATAGCAGGGTTTTTGTGGCCATTAGTTTGAAGAAAGTTGTCAAATGAATTTGTTTCTCTGGAGTGAGGAAAGCCATCTGGAAGTTGTGTTCAAGCTTGGTCCCAGGAATATAATTTGTTGACAGGGTACCAGGTGTGATTTCTTTTTGTTTATGGTGTTCCCCAGACAAGTTAGCACCTTCTGTACAAATGCCAGATGATTCAAAATGTCCTGACTTTCTGCCTGAATTAGACAATCGTCCAGGTATGGGTATATTTGAATATTTCTTTGCCTGCAAAATGCAATAACTAGAGCTAGGCAATTTGTGAATACCCTGGGCGCAGTAGATAAGCCAAATGGCAGTGCAGAGAACTGATAGTGCATGTAGCCTGCTTTAAAGCGTAGGTATCTTCTGCAAGATTCCCTGATGGGGATGTGCAGGTAGGCTTCCTTTAAATGCAGTGTTGCCAACCAGGCATCTTTGCCTAGCATAGGAAGTAACTGGTGAAGAGTTAGCATCTTAAATTTTGGAATCACCAAAAAGGTGTTTAAGACAGAAAGTTCCAGGATAGGACACCATGAGTTGTCTTTTCTGGGTACCAGGAAAAGTCTTGAGTAAAAACCTTGTCCCTTTTCCTCTTCTGGTACAGTATGAATAGCCTTTATGTTTAAGAGAGAGAGTACTTCCTTTTGAGCCTCCACCCACTGATTTGGGGGTAGATCTGGCCAACCGTTTGGGGTTGGTAATGTGTAGAAGTGAAATCTGTAAACTTGGGAAACTATATTTAAAACACATTTGTCCTGGGTAATGAGTTCGCAGTTTTTTGCCTGCAGGGCAATCTTTCCCCCTTAAAGGAGAAATCAGTTGAGAAGTGCTTGGAAGTTTTAAAGTCATTGAGACAGTTTACCATGGGGGGGGGGGGTCTAACAACTCCCTGATTTGGAAGTGGGAGCCCTCCACTGCTTAGTCCTGTGCATACCCTGGGACTGAAGACTGGGTGTTCTGCTGGTTCTGGGTTTGGACTGAGAAGGCCTGGAAGAAGCAGGAAAAGACCAATTCTCAGATGGCCAATGCCTACTAAATCTTGGACGCTGTACTTGTAAGAAATCTTTAACAGTTTGCATAGATTTAGCTTTTTCCTCCATCTTTTTAAGAACAACTTCTGCTCTGTTGCTGAACAGGCGGTCCTGATTTAAGGGAGCATCCAGCAATTTAGCTTTAACATGATATGGCAAAGACTACTCTCCTTAAGCCAAGCATGCCTTCTAAGTACAGACCCAGTGATAGCAGCCCTGCAAGATGCCTCTAGTGAATCAAAACCACATTGCAAAGTATGCTTTCCAACCTGTTCAGCAGAATGCATTAAATCCTGTAAATCCTTATTTTCAGCACAGTCAGGAAGCAACATCATTTTCTGTTTAAGCAATCCAATAATATGCTGCTGATACTTTAACATATGAAATTGCCAGTTTAAGGCCCTAAAGGCCAAAGTTGCAGAAGTGTATACTTTCTTATCCCAATCTATCCAGCACCCTGGAGTCTCTCATTAGAGGGGGTAGGATTTTTGGCAGAAGTAGTCTTAATGCCATTGGATCCCTGTGAAATGGTCTCAGGATCCGCAGTAGGATTTTTAAAAAGGAACTTGTGAGAGTCAGGAACCCTGTAATATCTATCAGGTTTTCTGGGAGCAGGAGGTAAAAAGTCGCGGGCCAAGCTAGATTCCAAAAAGGCATCATCAATAATGTCTAAGTACAGGAGGGATAGCTAAAGGCCTGTGTTGAGGCAGGAGTAAGAAATCCCTAAGCCTCTTTTTAGAATTAGCGTAATCCTGGCTTTCCCAGCGAAAGTGCTCCCTAAGTGTATGCAGGGTTTCACCACAAGAGAAATCCTCTGGGGGGGAGAAAGGGAATAGAGTCCTCTGCATCAGAATCCTCATAGGTAGATAAGAGTAAATCCTGGTGATCAGAGGAAACAGAAATTTCAGAATCCTGGTCAGATGCATCATAAGCAAATTCAGTCCTAGGTCTCTTAGAGGGGGAAGGGTGGCTTCCCCTGATTTAAGTAATAAGGTCTTCAGCCATTCTTATCATTTATTTTTTAGGGATAGAAGCCTGACCATGCAGTCTGGGCGTCAGTTTTCTAGGCATAGTTCGGGTATTAGGCCTTGAAGAAGAAGATGGTGTCGGTTTAATATGCAAGTCAGTAGGCCTGAATGCACCCTCAGAAGCCGGTGCCTACATAGTGGCTCCGGACCCATCCAAGGTAGAGACATCCGCAGGTTCCACAGATGAAGCATCTCGTGGCATACCGGACTCCAAATGGGTCTCAGTAGAGGCCTGCGAATCTGAAGTAGCAGGGATCAGGGGCTACGCAAGAGCCTCACTGAGTACCGAACTGGCAACTGGCTTAGGAGAAGCGTTGTCGGCAGCTTTGGACCTAGGCGGCCTGTCTCTGTCTTTATCTTTGAATTTTTTTCGGAATGTCGGTAGTTGGATGGCTTACTGAAGACATATCTGGATAATTGAACTAAGTACCAAAGTATTTAGAAGCGCAAATATACAGACAATGAATAGTTTGTTGCTTAAATAAGGCACAAAACCGACAGCGAGGTACATCATGGTCAGGGCCTAGGCAAGGAATACAGTACGAATGAAAATATTTGTGAGGTATTTGCTTTCCACAAGAAATACAGTTATTGACTTTTACTGACATCAGTTTAGAGCAAGAAAGTTTCCCCAATGGGGTACTTAGCTTTAGTTGAAGACTTTGGTTCTGAAACTCGAAAAATTAAATTTCAGGAGTCGGCTGACCGGCACTTGCAAACTGCTTCGGCTTCAGGCACCGCACGGCAAGAAAGACTGATGTAATGGTGTCGGCTGCATGCTTTATACCCCTGACTGACGTCACGGAAGATGAGAGATCAACCAACGCAGGACCCAAGACTTTGATAATCAGGCCAACTGAGGGCTACTGCAAACAGATGACCAAAAAGTGATGACTGCAACAGTGAAACACGAAGAACATCAGAGTGGGATCTCTTTTTGTCCTTAGTCGGAAGGGTTGAGGGCTCCATCGCAGAAATGGCCTCCGAGAAGAGAGACTTGAGTAACCCTTTCAGGATCAGTTTGTTTTTGCGCTCATTAAGAGTGCACTGACAAACGTTACATGGAGGCTGCACCGAAAGGTGGGACACTCCCAAACAGTATACACAGTCATCACGAGAATCACTATTCGGTTACTTGCCATTACATGAAGCACAATGCTTAAAACCTGAAGTACCCTTCTTATCCGACATCTTGATAGAAAGACACCACAGGCCAACTAAAACAAAGTCAAACACCATTCAAAGAAGTCACAAATATAGCAACACACTGATATGTAAAGAAAAAAAAGGAAACACCTTACTAAGAGTCAAAGCTAATAGGTTAGACAGGAAAGACAATACCAGCTATGGTATTGAAGAAATGCCACAAGGGTAAGAGAGGGAAGGCCGTACCAACAATGGTACTTGCAAGTTCACCAACGGTAACAACGGGAAGAGGAAAAGACAAGGTTAGACAGAAGAAAATACTCTGGAATTACTAATCGCTTAATAAAATATGATGCTATCCAAAGTTTTTCACAAAAATATCAAATAAAGTTCTACTTAGCTGAGAGCTCGGCTGAAATGCAGCTTTATGGCTACGCAGCAAACGAGATCAGAGGTAAAATGGAGAAGGACATTCTGGGTAGAGGGTTAGCGCGAGAGTTTTTTTGGCTGGCGCGAGCTTGGTATAAAGGCCGACTCGGTTCAGAGGGCTCAGAACCGAACCCCACCAGTGATGAATGGAAAGAAGATTAACAACATCAGATTGATAGTTACTGCCTCCTGCTCTAAAGATCAAGAACTCTTATGCCCAGGCTTATCTTGATAAGCAGGAAGGTATCCTGGAGGTCCAAACAGCACATCCCATCTCCCTTCTCGAGACATGGAAGGAGTGAATATACTGTGAATTTTGTGTTTGAAATTAACCCCCAGGCAGATGTTGCAGTGGAAAGGCACTTATTTTGAACAGGGGGGATCAGGGGCCTGGTGAAGCTCTTGTGGCATATTTGACTGACTTCAAAGGCAGGGCTAGGGCATGCAGATTTGGTGATTTTGGAGATAGGTTGATGGAGTACAGGCTTGTGTGTGGTGTTGGTGATGATACAGTGAGAGGGATTTTGCTTCCAGACAGTGATTTGACGTTGAATGAGGCCACTGAGATTTGTCAGATATATGAGCCAATGGAACGCTTACAAATCAGAATAGCTATGAAAGGCACAGTGACAAAAGCTCATGTTGATAGTATGCAGCATGTGGTTGAAAGGGACAGGCCCGGGCACATGGCAGCTACTGCAGGTCCTCTAACAGTTCCTGGGGAAACTCAGTCTCTTTCCAGCAAATTACAGACATGCTCAGTGAAGCATAAGGGTGAGTCAGCAAAGTCAAAACGTGTGCCCCCAACCAGCTTCATAGTTAACTGTCATAGTTGTGGTGGAAATCATGAGCCTGGGGGAGAGAAGTGCTTAACTTTTGGTCAGCGGTGTCATTCTTGTAATGGATGGAATCATTTCAAAAGATTTTGAAAGTCAAATAAAGCATATTCTTTTGTTAGAAGAGGGCATACCGGGAGGTGTGTTGATCAACTGGAGGGCTGTGACCCTGCTTTTTAAGTTGATGGTGCGTCTGTGCTCGGTGAAACAGTTAATTCAGTAGATTTGTGCCTTCTGTGCGGAGTCTGCATATCCTCCCTATGGTCACGTGGGTTTCCTCTGGGTGCTCCGGTTTCCTCCCACATTCCAAAGACATGCAGTAGGTGGACTGGACACTCTAAATTGGCCATAGGTGCGAGTGAGTGATGCAAGTAAACTACTGCTGCAGGGCTAGCCACCCAGCAGTGTAAACCTTGGGTTGAGATGATTGTCACTGCGGAAACGACACCCCGACCCCATGTGCAAAATGGGAAAAGGGGTTGAGGATGGATGCAGGTTAACGTCACAAAGATCCAGGACAAACATGAGGTCCTTTGTTTACTTACATACCAAAAGAGAATCTTGAATAACTTCCAGACTCTCTCTGGTTTGGTGGAACCTGTCATGGTTCTTATTTTTCAAGAAGTTTGGAATGACTAGCTTGTCAGAAAGGGTGAAGGAATCAGGCATTGCTGAGGATACAAAATGATCTCCCTGATCCAAATGTCCTATGTTATGGGTTGCCATGCAGGAAACTTCACAGGGATTTATCCCCATTGCCTTCAGAGCAGGGCAGTAAGATAAGTCTACAGGGAATCTGCAGCTGATTCTCAGACAGATGACTGCAAAATCCTGGTTCTGCAGGCTACCTCTATCTCTAGGGTGGTGTCTATTCTGGAAACCCATGACTGCTCTGCATCTGTCAGAATGCTGCCAAATAGGGGTTGCTGTTATTTTTTGAATGATAAAGCTCCATTTGCTCCTCTGGCTGCAAGAAAAACTATTGAATAACAGAGTTTTATACCAACTTTTGTAAGCATCTTCCATTCTTGTTCACTAGTTTGAAATGTTTCTTTCACCTGTGGACAAAAAAGTAATGTGCTATTATAAAGGATGCTGGTAAAAGATGGCTTGAAGTTGTCTTTAAAACTGCAGTGTTTAAACCAGACATAATGCCAAAGCCAGCTGCCATTGAGTTAATGGTGAACAATCTCAGAGAAACCAAAAAAATGCTACGTGGTACTCTGACCGTTGCCACACAGTTTCATGTGGCACCTTCTTCAGCACTTCAAATGTATATTCTGCCAAGTCAAGCTGAAAGCAAGTCACGCAAGTCTAGTAATTCAGAGCACATATGGTGGTACCCAATGTGTACATGTCATTTCCAAAGCAATCTACTACTGGAAACTCATTATCAAGAGATGTATTGAGCTCTCTTTGGAGAACTCCTTCATTTCAGTTGCCATTATTATGGGCGTCCGATGGGCTAGACTTTCTTCAACATTTACAGTTCTTGGTAAGGCAAAGGATCCTGTGCACTTTCTTGTGACAAACTACCTTATTCAGATATTGCTGAGCCCTATGCCAAACAAAAGGTTCCATGCAGTCAACAAGACAGACCACAAAGAGATAGGTAGGGTGGAGCAGAAAGCCTCCTGCCATATCTGTTCCTTTGAGAAGACTGGGTCAACCTGTCATGACCCCTGCTTGAGTATCCCAAATTTGGGAGCACTGATGACGATAGTGGAGAAGTTTTGCCTTTGTTTGAAACATTGTCAGGGGTTAGGGATGCCATGGGTGTGTGTGTAGATGTCTCATTTTGCATTTTCTATCCATGGGAACACTCAAGAAAGCTTCACTCAAATGAGTGAAACAGAAATATGCACTGGAAACTGTCATCCAGTCCCCCCCCCCCCCCCCCCCCCCACAGAAGGAAAATAAGAAAGACCAAGACCTCAGGAAAAGGGGTAACCTGGAGTGGAGGAGATGTTAGTGCATACACTCTGTAGAGTCTACCACTTGATGCTCTATCTGAAAATTCTGCACTCTGTCAGTGACACATGGTGAAAATTTCTATGCTGAAAGAGTCGGCAGATCAGATACTAATAACGCTGAAAAGATAACTCAGTCCAACCAAGTCCTGGTATGGAGACCAAAGTTTGCACCAAGGACTGCTTCAGTGCTAAGGTCTTAGAATCCCACACTGCTGAAACCAACAATAGTCACCCCCAAGGATATTGGGGTGATAGTGCTGACAGGAAGGAGACACGGGCCTGTGCTCAAGTGACTGGAGCCCAGAAACACAGCGCCTAGGCCACTGGTGCAAAAGAATGCAACAGCACTGAATAAAAAGACATTATGAAAGCTGAAGCAGAAGTCTGTAGAGAAAACTTTGACTCTAAAACTGATCCTTGGAAAGCTGCAAAAGGAAAAGACAGGAGGGTTTTCTTCATTTGCTGCCAGGGAAAATTACAAAGAGGATGCCAATTTCAATTTGGGTCTGAACCACGGCCCTCGCCATCTTGTCCCAGCCCATATTTAAAGCAACAGAAACTTTTATGGGGACCTGGAAGGGCTGATGGACACAGAACAAGCAGGTCTATAGTCCAAATACTTTGAGAGCTCCTCTTATGAAAAGGAATTGCTTAAATATCTTTGGGTGGGAGGGGGGGGGGGTCAGATCATGTACCTAAGTGACTTCTTACTGGGAGACCTCTGAAGTGGAAGACTGACCATTGCGGCTTTTGAGAAGAGAAACCTTCACACCTGCTAATCTGGATACAAAGACCTGAGTCAATAACCAACATATTCCCTTTTCTCAAATATTTTTATTATTAGTATATGCAAACTCCTTATGAAAAAGAACATAATGTGGAGCTTTTCTCCCAAGGCCTTTGCTGCAAAGGGGCTCTATCCAGCTGGACTTTCCCAGTCAATAAAAGGAAACGAGAAGTCTAACACACTTGGCAACAAACATTTTAAAAATCAGTTTGCTCTGTCTCTCCATTAAGGTCTGAGAATCAAAATGCACATAAATATCACAAGAAGAATCCAAATATCCCACCTTCAAAAACACTGTACATTTACACACAAGGGGTGGTGTGTGTGTGTTTGTGTGCGTGTGTGTGCGCGTGTGTCTGTCTTGAGGGGGAATTTTCTGTCTAGATCTAGTACATTTTTTGAAACATGATGTCTTATCTTTGACCATAATGGTAAACAATAGTTGTGTAAAATCTTACCATAACCATAGATGTCCTCCCTCTTCCATGTTGCAGTATTCATAACATGAGGGAGATTCCACCTCGGCGACCTGAACGTCCAAGCCAGTATACCAAAGACTTAAGCTACTGAAAGGTACATGCAGTACTCTGTTAAAAAACTAAATCTTTATCAGCAGATATCTTGCCCCCCTTGAGACTAGAGGGAATTTTTTGGCTAGGTGCCTCATATTAAATGTCAATGCACTTCTAAAATTCAACAACTTTCCAGTCTCAACCATAAACACATTTGAACGGGACAAGCGCAATGCCCCATATTATAGGGTGAGAAAATTCCTGAGAAATGATCGCTCTTTCTGCCTTAGCTTATCCTCCTTGATTTACAATCTTTATTAAAACTAATTTCGCCAACAAAAATTCTGATGTTAGACTGTCAAAGTCTGCAAACGGTTTGCATTTCAAATCTTTTTATATAATGTTTTCATTTTGCAGTTTATCATTTACTCACGCACACTCACTCTCTCAAGTCTTTCAGATATTTTAAGTAGGTATACAGAACTGATACTGTTTATGCAAGATTTCTTGTATGATAAAGGTCAAATTTCACCTGCCATTGGCTACACACTACTCTCTAGTGTAATGTCAACAACCATTATATACGACTTGCCTATCAAAAAATATCTACAGTCAGAATTCTATCTTTATAGGACTTCACTCAAGTCTTTTGTAACCATACTTACGGGATCTTCTCCAGTGACACAACTATGGCCAACAGAAACTTGTCCGTTACTGTTCGCATGTGTTTAATAGAGGCATCAAGTCGAGCATTCACCTCTTCATGCTTCAGTGCTTGTTCTGGAGTCACATCGTAAGGCAGTTTGCTAAAAAAAAAAAAAAAAAAAAAAAGATACACTGTACAACACAGCTTCCAGAACGCACCTCAGACATTTTAAAAAATTATACTTTTAACAGTGAACAGCAATGTTAACAGCACCTCTAAACATGCAAATATAACAATATCTTAAATATTACACATTGAAATGTGTGATTAGAGCTGTACAACTAATAATTTCTGTGTAACTTACATAGGCACTAAAACAAACAAGCAAGCGAAATGTACTTTTTACAAGAATATTAGCAAGCAACAGCAGTCAACTGTCACATAGGTACCAATCAAGTCTTTTGTCAAATTTCTTTTCCTGTTCCCCTGTCAACCAGTGTTGCTGACATGATCCCCGGGGTAAATTTTCTATTTCCCATCCAGTCAAAAAGGGCCAATAAGGAGCTTTGCTTGATATGAATGGGTAGTTTGTTCCAGAGTATGGGAAGTCTCTGGGACAGGACTCTATCCCTCCAGCATGTTCTGTTTATTGTGGTGACAAGGTTTAGGTCCCTGGAGCGTGCAGTTTGGAGAGATTGGGATTTCTTTAAGTGTAGCATGTCCAACATCTCTGGGTTTTGACATAACTTTGTATGTTAGGCAGAGATCGCCTCTGAGTAGGCAATATGCGACAGAGGAGAGCTGGAGTTTTTTGAGACGGTCTGCGTATGGCATCTGCTTAAGGCTGGTAATCCTCTTAGTGAGGCATTTCTGTGGCCTTTCAAATTGTTGTAGGTGTCTTGTAAGATACCTGCCAAATAGGGAATTGTACTCTACAATGGGTCTGATGAGGGGATGAGTAGAGAGGAGCAATGACCTCCTTTTTTCTAGAGGAGAACCCTTTTGTGATGAGGTGTGCCACATATAAGGATTTCCTGACTACTGTGGTGATGTGGTTATCAAAGAAAAGACTACTGTCCACCTGTGTCCTGAGGTCTCATCACACTTTCAGTGTTTAGTGAGCTACCGCCTATGTGGTAGTTCATGGGTACCGAGTTTTTCCCAAAGGGGATGACAATGCTCTTCTTGGCACTGAACTTGAGGCCATGACTTTTGACACCAAGCATCAGTCTCTGAGGCCCTTCTGTAGAATGTCGGCATCATTAGATGATTCTATTATGGCTCCGAGTTTGCAGTCATCTGCAAACGTTGTTAGCCAAAGACCTTCTGTATTGGCCTGCACTTCAGAGAAGTAGATGCTGAACAGGAGAGGACCCAAGACCAAACCCTATGGTACTCCACTCATCATTGGTCTGAAGTTGTACTTGAGTCAGCTAATTTTACTGTGTGGATTCTGTCAGAGCCCAGTTGGCCACCCACTTTGTGACACAGGGATTTATGCCCAGTTTAGTGAGTTTATCTGTAATTCCAGAGTGGGGGATGGTATCAAAAGCCTTGGCAAGGTCAAGATAGGCTGTGTGCACTAACCTGCCCTAGTCTACAGCTCTAGTGACTGCTTCAAAGAAGTCAATCAGGTTTAGTAGACATGATCTACCTTTTACAAACCCAAACTGAGTGGGATCCAGGGTTTGGAGGTTACCCATGTCTTTGTTTATAAGCTCCAAGATGATACGTTCCATGGCCTTGCAAACCAGGCTCGTCAGGCTAATGGGGTGGTAGTTTCCGGGGTTGGTGGTGGCACCCCCTTTGTGGAGTGGGATAACAGTCGCTGTACACCATTCAGTAGGCACACAGCCTGAGGTTAGGCTATGACTGAACATGGTACTTAGGTGGGGTGCTAGTTTGTGCAGTACGCAACCTGGGATTGTTGTCTGGTCCGATGGATGCTGTGTTCTTGGCTTTGGAGTGTGTGGTCTTTACTTGTTCATCCGTGATTACAGGAGCTTTGCATTCTTCCGGTATTAATATGGGACCTTTGGAGGGTGAAAGGAGGGTAAAGTTAGTAATGAACCTATCTGCCAGGATGTTGGCAATATTGGTTGGTTCTGTACATTTAGTGCCATTGTGCTGTAGCTCAGAGCAGATCTGGGTGTTGCCGCTGAGATTCTTGACAGCTGTAGAATGCTTTGTGGTTGCCTTTGGAAATCAGTGGCTATTTTATTTTCATAACTGATTTTGGAGGATTTTATGAAGGACCTCCGCTTCTTGCTGAGGCTGACCAGGGAGTTCCTCCAATCTTGGGATTTTACTCTCTTTTGCAACAGCTTCTTCCTTCTGTTGTAGAGTTTGTTTATGGCAGGGGACCACCAGATTGGCTTCATTTTCTGGAGGACAGCACGATCCATGCAGTTGTGTATGTGTTTATACAGTGTATTTGTGTAAAAATCAGCAGTCGTACCTCTATTTTCCATCTGCATGGGTGTCGAAGTTTGCCACTTCTGTCTTAAGAAGCATGAAGTTGGCTTTGGAGTAGTTTTTGATGGTGGTTTCCTTAATGGAGGGGTAAGGGTAGGATATGGATGCCTAGGGTGATTAGCTTGTGGTCGGATCTGACCAGAGGGGAGATGACCTCTGGCGTGGAACACCGGTTACCCATATTGGTAATGACTAGGTCCCATAGGTTCGTAGGTAAGTACTAGGCTATCTACCCGAGGGCATCTATAAGCCTAGTCAGAATGTGTTGGCTTTCGCCGCCCCCTTAGATTAGTTCCCTGTGCCTCTGTCCAGCAGAGCCATTAGTTCCCTGTGCCTCTGTCCAGCAGAGCCACTGCAGTGATCTATGGGGTACATTTTCTGTTTCACATCTATTTGTTAAGGTTTCTCTTGAAGAGAGTGTTAGTGAGGGGCTCTGCCTAATGTAGATTGGAATCCTGTTCCAAAGCATGGGGAGTCTCTGGGACAGGAATCTATCCCTCCAGCATGTCCTATTTATCATTGTGGTGAGGTTTAGATCCCTAGAGAGAGTGTGGTCCTTGGGGATTTGTTTATTTTTTTAGGTGGAGCATGTCCATCAATTCTGGGTTGGACATGGCCTTGTATGTCAGGCAGAGATCACCTCTGAGTAAGCGGTATGCAACTGAGTACAGCTGGAGTTTCTTCAGTCGGGCTGCACAGGGCATATGTTTGAGGCCAGTAGTCCTCTTGGTGAGGTACTTCTGTGGTCTTTCTAGCTGTTGCAGGTGTCTTGTAAGGTACATCTCAAATGGGACGTTGTACTCTATGATGGGTCTAATGGGTGATGAGTAGAGGGGCACAATAACCTCTTTTGTTCTAGATGCGAACCCTTTTGCGATTAGGTGGGCCACATAGAAGGATTTTCTAACCACCTTGGCAATATGATTATCAAAGGAGAGATTACTATCTACTTGGGTCCCCAGATCCCTTATTACATTTTCTGTATTTAGGGGACTACCACATATGTGGTAGTTCGTGGGTACTTTGTTTTTTCCAAAGGGGATAACTATGCACTTTTTGGCATTTAGTTGAGGCCATGATTTTGACACCAGGTATCCGTCTCAGTGAGACCCTTCAGGAGGATGTCTGCATCAGCTGGAGAGTCAATTATGGTCCCCAGTTTGTAGTAGTCTGTGAACTTGGTCAACCATAGCCCTCCTGTGCTTGCCTGTGCCTCTGAGAAGTATATACCGAACAGGAGGGGTCCCAAGACTGAGCCTTGGGGGACGCCACTTGTAACTGGTTTAGAGTCGGACCTAAAGCCTGCAACTCTCACCGTGTAGGTTCTATCCGTGAGCCAACTGGCAACCCATCTTGTGATGAAGGAGTTTATGTTCAGGCTGGTGAGCTTGTCAATAATGCCAGAATGGGGAATGGTGTCGAAAGCCTTTGCGAGGTCTAGGTATGCTGTGTGGACCTCCTTTCCCTCATCAAAAGCCTTGGTAACTGTCTCAAAGAAGTCCAACAGGTTTAAGAGGCAAGATCTGCCCTTAAAGCCAAACTGGGTAGGGTCAAATGTTTGAGGGTTCTCAATGTCTCTGTTAATGAATTCCATGGTGATGTGCTCCATAGCCTTGCAGACCAGGCTAGTCAGGCTTATAGGGCGATAGTTCCGGGGGGGGGGTCCGTTGTGGCTCCACCTTTGTGGAGCAGGATAATGGTTGCTGTGCGCCACTCTATGGGTACGTAGCCTAAAGAGAGGCTGAGTTTGAACAGTGTGTTTAGGTGAGGGGTTAGTTCATTTTGAAGCTCGTGTAAGAGACAGCCTGGGACACCGTCTGGTCCCATTGAAGCTGTATTTTTGGCATTGGATAGGGCTGTTTTAACCTGTGTGTCAGTGCATGCCGGGGCACTACATTCTTCTGGTATGGTTATGGGTCCTTGGGGGGGGGGGGGTGAAATTTTCACTAAACCTGTCTGCCAGAATGTTGGCAATATCAGTCGGTTCAGTGTATTTTGTGCCATTCTGCACTAACTCAGAGCAGATCTGAAAGTTTCCACTTAGGTTCTTGACATAGCTAAAGAATGCTTTGTGGTTATCTTTGGAGTCCTTGGCAATTTTTCTTTCGAAGCTAGCCTTGGATGATTTTATGAGGGATCGTAATTTCTTGCTGATACTAATCAGGGATGTCTTTCCTTCTTGGGATTTTACTCTTTTCTGCACTAGTTTCCTCCTTCTATTGTATAGCTTGCTTATGGCAGGGATCCACCAGACTGGCTTCCTTTTCTTGGAGGAGTGAGTCTTGGTTTTGCTTGGGATAGCACGATCCATGCATTCTTGCAGGTGCTCATACAGTGCCTTTGTAAGGGATTCAGCAGCTTGGACAGCATTGTCCTTTAGTATGGGGGCTGTGAACCTTTCCACCTCGGTCTCAAGTAACTTGAAATTTGTTTTTGAAAAGTTTTTCACAGTGGTTTCCTTGATTGGGGGTGCGGGCAGAATGTGGATATCTAGAGTGATTAGTCTATGGTCTGATCTAACCAGCGAGGGTTTGACCTCCGGTGTAGAACACCGGTCGCCCATGTTGGTGATGACCAGGTCCAATATGTTGTCACCTCTGGTGGGGATGTTGACCAGTTGATCCCGGGCATTAGAGTTTATAAATTCTACGAAGCATTGGGCAAGGGAGTTAGTACTGGAGTAGTTCTCCCAGTTAATGTTTGGGTAATTGAAATCACCCAATATTAGGGCGTTTGGTAGGACTTTCATATTTTCCAGTTTCTCCAGAGACGCGGAATGGGGGTCCTGTGTCATGGTGGATGATCTGTAGCAAGCTACAATTTGAACTGCAGTTTTGCCCATTGTTAGTTGCACATGGATGATCTCTGAGGCAATGTGCTATGCCACTAACCTGGAGGTGTGGGTATCCTTGATGAATATGGATACACCCCCACCTTTTGTGTTTCGGTCCGGGTTCTGTGGCCGAAAAGTATGGTATGAGTTATAGCCTGGTAGTGCTGGGGTGCTCTCAGGACCCTTAAACCAGGTTTCCGTTACTGCACAGATATCGCTGTTCTCCATACTGAGGAGTGCCTCGAGTGCATGCATTTTGAGGTTTAGATTTCTGGCGTTGAGTAGCATTACCCTCAGTTTTTGGTTACTTGTGCTATTTATGGTGGTGGGTTTGTCTTTTGAGCCTTGCCTAAAAAAGGCACTATGGGGGCAGCAAAAGCGTTGGCCAGTATTCGAAAGCCTAAGTGTGACAGGTGCAAGCCATCTCTTGTGAAGCAACGTGGCTTATCAAGCATGTCACCCAAGTAGACAGATACTGGATCCCCTTTGAATGACATTAGAAACTTAGCCAAATGTTGAAATTGATCATTGTTTTCTTCATACTGTGGCATCATTCTTGAAGACAGGATGCTACTCAGAGTCAAGGTCATACCGGCATGGGCTACGTGATCAGAGAAGTCTTCCATGTCTCTTTTCATGTAATCCAGGGAGGTACGTCTCAGGTGATTCACACCAACATGGACAATAACAGTCTCGTATTTGTACTTGTTCTGGAGTGACTTGAGTGCTTGTGTTATGTGGCAGAGCCTGGCACCCAACAGGCAGCTAACTGTAACCTTCTTCTTGTCCAGCCTAGCTAGTGGGATATCAGTGTGCCTGACTATAGAGTCGCCTATTACTAGCGTGTTGGGTATGTTATTTTGCCTTAAGGGCTGTGATTGTGTGGCACACAGATTATGTGAAGTAAGTGTTTCATGATGGGGTGTGGAGGTTGCTTGGGTGTCTGCTTTGGAGGTCTCTGTTGCTTTTGCAGATTTTTACTTAGAGCCTCCGAGTATGTTTCAGTGTATTTGTGTGTGTTATTTGCCAGTGTTGGTTTAGTAGGTCTATGTGAGACTGGTGGTGTGTTGCAAGTATTTTCCTTCTCCTCTTGACTGTCAGTTCCAGTCTTGGGTTGAGAGAGCTTTGCCTCCAGTTTGGCTGTATAATTGCATTTTTCACATATATTAGTGTTTGATGGTAGGAGAAGAGGACTGTCTGTGTACATGAGGCAGTTGTAACAATGCCTCAAAATGCCCAGATTCACCAGTTGGACTGGAGAGTACACCTGAAACTACGCTTTGGACATGCCTGAATCGGTAAAGTGAGCTATTTTACTGATTAGCTGGTAGGGACAAAAAGAGAGCCTTGTCCTTCTGGACAGTATAGGGGGTCTAGTGCTATGAGTTTTGAGCAAATGCTGGGCTGTGAAATGAATGGTTTGAGTGCTTAAGTTGAAAGTTTGTCGGAAATGAAAGAGAAATTAGCCCAAAATGGCCAATAAACTACTAACTTCTGAGCAACAGCAAACAAGGCGCACAAATTTCAGAAAGAAACAGATCAAATAAGCAGGCACAATAAGCCTTTAACCAGAAATCCCCAGCTCAGAAGGGCAGAATCTAGCCTCGCCTCCCACAAGAGTGCAGACTACAAACCTTCTTAATGTAAAATAACTGTTCGGAAGCCAAAGTGCTTAAACCAGAACTAATGCGCTTTTAGAACAACAGACACTGAGCCTTCAATCAGCAATTCCCAACTTAGAAGGATGTCAACAGTGCAGACCACAAACCTTCTTAATGTAAAACAACTGGTCTGAAGCCCAACTGCAATAACCAAAAGACTTAGAATAAACAGTTACAATTTAATCAGGCTACTACCAAGCAGTAATAACTGCAGCAGAATAATACAACTGAGTACTTTTAAGAAGAAGCACAAGCAAAGTAAGGTAATAAAGTGGGAAGAAACAAAATTACAGTAAAAGCAGATGAATAAAATGCCATTTATATATATATATATATATATATATATATATATATATATATATATATATATATATCTATAGATATATATCTATAGATATATATATATATATATATATATATATATTTATAAAACAAAAGAAAACGAGCAAACTGATTTAAACAAATTACCCAATTAACCAGTAAAAAAAACTCAAAACTGAGCCCTGTACCAGCAGTCTTCAATCTGACAAGTTCTAACTGCACACTTCTGCCACGAGGGTGCAGGGGAACCTTCTCCAAAAAAGACGGCCTGGATTAGTGCTCAAGTTATACAAACAAAGCTAGATTCACCAGTCCTGAATCTAGTCTATGCTACAGCAGACATGGTGCACCAATATCAGAAAAAAAACAAATGAGCAGGCACAGTAAGCCTTTAACCAGAAATTCTCAGCTCAGAAGGGTAGAATCTAGCCTCTCCTCCCACAAGAGTCATCATCATCTTCTTTCGGCTGATCCCGTTAGGGGTCGCCACAGCAGATCACCTGTTTCCATTTCTTCCTGCCCTCTGCATCTTGCTCTGTCACACCAACCACCTGCATGTCCTCTCTCAACACATCCATAAACCTTATCTTAGGCCTTCCTCTTTTCCTGTTACCTGGTAGCTTCATCCTTAGCATCTTTTTCCCAATATACTCAGCATCCCTCCTCAGCACGTCCAAACAAACGTAATCGTGCCTCTCTGGCTTTGTCCCCAAACCTTCCAACCTGGGCTGACCCTCTAATATACTTATTCCTAATCCTGTCCACCCTCGTCACACCCAATGCAAATCTTAACAGCTTTAATTCTGCCACATCCAGCTCAAACTCCTGCCTTTTTGTCAGTGCCATTGTCTCCAACCCATATAACATAGCTGGTCTCACTACCCTCTTGTAGACCTTCCCTTTCACTCTTACAGGTACTCATCTGTCACAAATCACTCCTGACACACTTCTCCTCTCACTCCATCCTGCCTGTACTCTCTTCTTCACCTCTCTTCCACACTCACCGTTACTCTGAACTATTGACCCCAAGTATTTAAACTCATCCACCTTCGCCACCTCTACTCCTTGCATCCTCACCATTCCTCTATCCTCCCTCTCATTCACACACATATATTCTGTCTTAGTCCTGCTGACCTTCATTCCTCTTCTCTCTAGAGCATATCTCCATCTCTCCAGGGTCTCCTCCACCTGTTCTCTACTCTCACTACAGATCACAATGTCATCTGCAAACATCATAGTCCACGGGGACTCCTGTCTGATCTCGTCTGTCAACCTGTCCATCACCATTGCAAATAAAGGGCTCAGAGCTGATCCTTGCTGTAACCCCACCTCCACCTTAAACGCATCCGTCACTCCCACCGCAGACCTCACTGCTGTCACACTACCCTCGTACATATCCTGTACCACTCTTACATACTTTTCTGACACTCCTGACTTCCTCATACAATACCACAACTCCTCTCTAGGCACCCTGTCATATGCTTTCTCTAAGTCTACAAAAACACAATGCAACTCCTTCCGACATTCTCTGTACTTCTCCATCAACACTCTCAGAGCAAAGATCGCATCTGTAGTGCTCTATCCTGGCATGAAACCATACTGCTGATCACTAATCATCACGTCCCTTCTTAATCTTGCTTCCAATTTTATCCCTCTGTAGTTACTACAGCTCTGCACATCACCCCTATTCTTAAAAATCGGTACCAAAACACTTTTTTCTCCATTCCTCAGGCATCCTCTCACTTTCCAAGATTTCATTAAACAATCTGGTTAAAAACTCCACTGCCATTTCACGTAAACACCTCCATGCTTCCACAGGTATGTCATCTGGGCCAACAGCCTTTCCATTCTTCATTCTCTTCACAGCAATCCTTACTTCCTCCTTGCTAATCCATTGGACTTCATGATTTACTATCCCTACATCAGCCAACCTTCTCTCCCTCTCATTCTCTTCATTCATCAACCCCTCAAAGTACTCTTTCCATCTCCTCAACACACTCTCCTCGCTTGTATGTTTCCCTCATTTTCCTTTATCACCTTCACCTGCTGCACATCTTTCCTAGCTCGGTCCCCTCTGTCTAGCCAATCGGTACAGGTCCTTTTCTCCCTACTTAGTGTCCAACCTTTCATACAACTCTTCATATGCCTTATCCTTAGCCTTCGCCACCTCTCTCTTTGCCATGCACCTCATCTGCTTATACTCCCTGTCTACTTTCTTCATCTCTCTGACAATCCCACTTCTTCTTTGCCAACCTCTTTCTCTGTATACTCTCCTGTACTTCCTCATTCCACCACCATGTCTCCTTGTCGTCCTTCCTCTGTCCAGATGTGATACCAAGCACCTTTCTAGCCGTCTCCCTTACTAGCTCTGCTGTAGTTACCCAGCTACTTGGTAATTCTTCACTGCCACCCAGTGCCTGCCTTAACTCATCCATGAACTCCACCTCACAATTACCCTTTTTCAATTTCCACCACTTGATCCTTGGTGCTGCCTTCACACTCCTCCTCCTCTTCTTGATAACCAACGTCATCCTACAAACCACTATCCTATGCTGCCTAACGACACTTTCTCCGGTCACCACTTTACAGTCTCCAATCTCCTTCAAACTGGCCCTCCTACATAAGATATAATCCACCTGTGTGCATCTTCCTCCACTCTTGTATGTCACCCTATGCTCCTCCCTCTTGTTAAAATACATATTCACCACAGCCATGTCCATCCTTTTCGCAAATTCCACTACCATCTGACCTTCTGCATTCCTTTAACACCATACCTACCCATCACTTCCTCATCCCCTCTGCTCCCTTCATCAACATGCCCATTGAAATCTGCTCCAATCACCACTCTCTCATCCTTGGGTACAGTCATCACCACTTCATCCAATTCACTCCAAAATTTTTCTTTCTCACCTATTGCACACCCAACTTGGAGAGCATATGCACTAACAATTCATCATTACACCATCAATTTCCAGCTTCATAAACATCACTTTATCCGACGCTCTCTTCACCTCCAAAACACTATCAGCATACTGTTCCTTCAGAATAACTCCTACGCCATTTCTCCTCCCATCCACACCATGATAAAACAATTTTAACCCACCTCCGATACACCTAGCCTTACTCCCCTTCCATCTGGTCTCTTGCACACACAATATACCAACATTCCTTCTGTCCATCATATCAGCTAACTCTCTCCCTACACCAGTCATACTGCCAACATTCAAAGTTCCGACCCTCATTACCACAGTCCTAGCCTTTCTTCTTTCCTCCTGCCTTCGGCCATGTCTTCTGCCTCTTCTCCTCCTTCGGCCAACAGCAGCCCAATTTCCGCCAGCACCCTGTAGGCTAACAGTACTGGTGGCGGTCTTTGTTAACCCGGGCCTCGACTGATCCGGTATAAAAGTTTTTCTTGGTGACTGCATGAAATGTTTTGGCAATGTTTTACGCCAGATGCCCTTCCTGATGCAACCCTCCCCATTTATCCTGGCTTGGGACTGGCACAAAGAAATGCACTGGCTTGTGCATCCCCAGTGGCTGGGTTCTCTCCTCCCACAAGAGTGCAGACCACAAACCTTCTTAATGTAAAATAACTGGTCTGGTGCCCAAGTGTTTAAACCAGAACTAATACACTTTTAGAATAACAGACACTGAGCCTTCAATCAGCAATTCCCAACTTAGAAGGATGTAAGCTACCTGTCCTGCCACAACAGTGCAGACCACAAACTATCTTAATGCAAAACAAATGGTCTGAAGCCCAAGTGCAATAACCAAAAGACTTACAATAAACAGTTACAATTTAATCAGGCTACTACCAAGCAGTTATAAATGCAGCAGAATAAGCACAACTGAGTAAGTTTAAGAGGCAAAAGCAAAATGAGCTAATAAAGTAGGAAGAAACACAAATACAGTAAAAGCAGATAAAGTGCAAATTTTTATATATATATATATATATATATATATATATATATATATATATATATATATATATATAACAACAGAAAACAAGCAAACTGATTTGAACAAATTACCCAATTAACTGGTAAAATCCTCAGAACTGAGTCCTGTTCCAGCAGTCTTCAATCAGACAAGTTTGGGGCCTAAGTGGGTATGCATTCTGCCATCGCCCAGAATGATACCGCAGTACAAGGACAAAATGATTGACTTCAACAATTGGCTAAGCTTCTGGTGTCATTCTAAGGGGATCCAGTATCTGTCTGCTTGGGATGACATGGTCGACAGACCACGATGCTTTGCCAAAGATGGCCTGCACCTGTCATCCCTGGGATTCCGGATACTGGCTAGGGCTCTTGCTGCACCTATAGCGCCTTTTTTAGGCAGGGTTCAAATAACAAATTCACCACCATAACAGGAAGAGGCAAGCAAAAACTGAGGGCAATGCTACTAAACGCTAGAAGTCTAAATCTCAAAATGCACTCACTCAAGGCACTCTAAAATGGAGAACATCGATATCTGGTGCAGTGACTGAGACCTGGTTCAAGGCTCCAGATAGCACTCCTGCACTACCACGCTATAACTCATACCACACTTTTCAGCCATGTAACCTGGACCAAAACACCAAAGGCGGAGGTGTGTCATATTCATTAAGGATATCCACACCTCCAGGCTAGTTGCTCAGCATAATGCATCCGAGGTTATCCAAGTGCAACTAACTCTGGGCAAAACTACAATTGAAATTGTGGCTTTCTCCAGATCCCCCACCATGCCCCAGGACTCCCACTCCTCTTTTCTTGATGTACTGGAAAATATTAGGGTTCAACCAAACACCCTAATAATGGGCGACCAACTACCCCACCATTAACTGGGAAAACTACTCGTGTACCAACTCCTTAGTTCAACGCTTTCTGGAATTCATAAACTCCAATGCCTTAGATCAACTTATCCACACCCCCACCAGGGGCAACAATATCCTAGACCTAGTCATTACTAACATGAGTGACCGGTGTTCCACACCTGAAGTCAACTCCTTGTTGGTCCGATCCGACCATAAGCTAATCACCCTTGATATCCACATCCCGCCCTCACCCCCCATTAAGGAAACCACAGTAAAAAATTTCTCCAAAGCCAACTTCATGCTTAAGACAGAAGTGGTGAAGTTCGACACCCATGCAGCAGATGGACAATACAGTTACAACTGCTGAATCCTACACAAATGCACTCTATAAGCACTTACACAAGTGCATGGATCGTGCTATCTCAAACAGAACCAAGACGCTATCCTCCAAAAAAAGGAAGCCAATCTGATGGTCCCCCTGCCATAAACAAACTGTACAACAGAAAGAAGAAACTGTTGCAAAACAGAATAAAATCCCATGAGTGGAGGAGCTCCCTGGTCAGCCTCAGTAAGAAGCTGAGATCCCTTATAAGATCCTCCAAAGCTAGCTACGAAAATAAAATCGCCACTAATTCCAAGGACAACCACAAAGCATACTATAGCTATGGCAAGAATCTCGATGGCAACACCCAGATCTGCTCTGAGTTACAGTACAAAGGCACAAAAATTACAGAACCACCTGATATTGCCAACATCCTGGCAGATAGGTTCAATGCTAACTTTACCCCCCTCTCACCCCCTAAAGGGCCCATATCTATACAGGAAGAATGCAGAGTCCCTGTAATCACAACTACGCAGGTAAAAGCTGCACTCTCTAAAGCCAAAAACACAGCATCCATGGGACCGGACAACATCCCAGGCTGCATTTTGCATGAACTTCAGAATGAACTGGCTCCCCACTTAAGCACCATGTTCAATAATAGCCTCGCATAAGGCTTTGTGCACAATGAAAGGCAAAAAGCAACAGTTATCCCACTCTACAAAGGGGGAGCCACCACTGATCCCGGGAACTATTGGCCTATTTGCCTGACGAGTCTGGTCTGCAAGGCCATGGAACTAATAAACAAAGACATTGGTAACCTCCAAACTCTGGATCCCACCCAGTTCGGGTTTGTGAAAGGCAGATCATGCCTCCTGAACCTGATCGACTTCTTTGAGGCAATCACCAAAGCTGGATATGAGGGTAAGGTAGTTCACACAGCTTATCTTGACCTTGCCAAGGCTTTCAAAACCATCCCCCATTCTGGAATTACAGCTAAATTCACTAATCTAGGTATAAATCACTACGTCACAAGATGGGTTGCCAACTGGCTTACTGACAGAACCCACACTGTAAAAGTTGCAGACTTCAAATCTGACCTCAAAGCAGTGATAAGTGGAGTACCACAGGGTCCTGTCCTGGGACCACTCCTGTTTGGTATCTACTTCTCTGAAGTACAGGCTAACACAGAAGGCCTCTGTTTAATGAAGTTTGCAAATGACTGCAAACTAGGAGCCATAGTCAAGTCCCCAAAATGATGTGGACATCCTGCAGAAGGGCCTCACGGAGACAGATGCCTGGTGTCAGAGCCATGGCCTCAAGCTCAATGCCAAAAAGTGTAGTGTCATCCCCTTTGGTAAAAACTCGGTACCCATGAACTACCACATAGGCAGCAATCTACTTAACTCCGAATGCGTGATGAGAGACCTTGGGACCCAGGTGGACAGTAGTCTCTCCTTTGATAGTCGCATCACCACAGTAGTCAGGAAGTCCTTCTACGTGGCACATCATCATAAAAGGGTTCTCATCCAGGAAAAAAGAGGTCATTGTTCCCCTCTACTCAACACTCAGACCCATTATAGAGTACAACGCCCCTTTTGGAATGTATCTCACAAGACATCTGCAGCAGCTGGAAAGGCCACAGAAGTACCTCACAAAGAGGATTACTGGCCTCAAACAAATGCCCAACACACTGACCTCCTCAAAAAACTCCAGCTTTACTCCATAACATATCACCTACTCTGAGGTGATCTCTGCCTAACATATAAAGCTATGTCAAACCCAGAGCTGTTGGACATGCTACACCTAAAGAAATCCCAATCCCTCCGAGCTACACGCTCTAGGGACCTAAACCTTGCCACCACAATAAACAGGACATGCTGGAGGGATAGATTCCTGTCCCAGAGACTTCCCATACTCTGGAACAGGCTACCCATCTATGTCAAGCATAGTTCTTCATTAGCACTCTTCAAGAAAAATCTTGATGAGTGGATGGGAAATAGGAAATACACCCCAGGGATCACTTCTGTGTCTCTGCTCAACAGTTGCATAGGAAAATAACTTTCTTGGGTGGCGTAAGCCAGGGAACCTTGTTGGCTAGGCTTACGTAGGCCCTTGGGCCAATAGCCTAGTACCTACCTATGAACCTATGCCTACTCAAATGTCCTCTCTGTATTAGGCAGGGTAAGCTAATGAGACTAGACCAGGACAGGGCTGAACAGATGGGAATAGTAGGAGTGTCTAAAATCAAAATATGATCTCACTGTACTCGGTTGAGAGAGCAAATGAGATGGACCCAGGAGGAGTGTTCAAACAAAATTTTACAGGAGGGGCAGTCAATTACAAAGCCACCAAGATTAATACCACAACAAGAACGGGGGGGGGGATTAACTGTAGACAGGGAGAGACAGACAGCTTCCAATTTTCAGTAAACAAATAAATAGGCAGATAAATGCAGTACTATTTTTAACACAATATTCAATGAAACAATAAACAGAAAAAATAAAATTCAGTATTATCTTAGAACACTGCAAGTTTGTCCTTATCTCAGTTTGTAATAAAGTTGATGAAGGGTATACCAAACAGCTCCAGTATGCAACTATTCAGCAGAAATATATTTAGGATATTGCTGCCCCTGGTGGGGGTGTGGATGTGCTGATCCAAGGCATTGGAATTTATGAACTCCAGAAAAGGTCGAGCGAATGAGTTGGTACACGAGTAGTTTTCCCAGCTGATGTTGGGATAGTTGAAATCACCTATAATTAAGGTATTGGGCTGTACCTTAATATTTTCCAGTATCTTGAGAAATGAAGAGTGGGAATCCTGAGGCATGGTGGGGATCTGTTACAAGCTACAACCTAAACTGCAGTCTTGCCCAGTGTTAGTTGCACTTGGATAATTTCGGATGCATTACGTTGAGCAACTAGCCTGGAGGTGTGGATATCCTTAATGAATATGGACACACCTCCGCCTTCAGTGTTTCGGTCTAGGTTAGGTGGCTGAAAGTGTGGTATGAATTATAGCCTGGTAATGCAGGGGTGCTCTCTGGAGCCTTGAACTAGGTCTCTGTCACTGCATAGATGTCGATGTTCTCAATTTTAAGGAGTGCCTTGAGTGACTGCATTTTGAGGTTTAGACTTCTGGCATTGAATAACATTACCCTCAGAGTTTGCTTGCTTGTACCTGTTACGGTGGTGAATTTGGCATTTGAACCTTGCCTAAAAAATGCACTATATGGGTGGCAACAGCCTTAGCCAGTATTTGGAATCCCAGAGGTGACAGGTGCAGGCCATCTCTGGCAAAGCATCGTGGTCTGTCAACCATGTCGTCCCAGACAGATACTGGATCCCCCTTAGAATGACACCAGAAACTTAGCCAATTGTTGAAGTCATGATTTTGCCCTTGTAATGTGGTATAATTCTGGGTGATGGCAGGATACTACTCAGGCTACGGTCATACCTGCCTGGGCTACAAGATCCGAGAGCTCCTCCATGTCTCTTTTCATGTAGTCCAGGGAGGTATGTCTCAGGTCACTGACACCAACATGGACAATGACAGAGTTGTACTTGTTGTGGAGTGACCTGAGTGCGTGTGTTATGTGGAGGATCCTGGCACCTGATAGGCAGCTGACAGTAACTTTCTACTTGTTTAGCGTGGTGATTGGGACATCAGTGTGCCTGACTATAGAGTCACCCATGACTAGTGTGTTGGGTACGTTGTTTTGCCTTATGGGCTAAGGTTGAGTGGCACACTGATTTTGTGGGCTGTGTCATTTGGGTAGTGTTGGAGGTGGTGGTTGTCTGCATTTCAGCTTGGGAGGTTTCAGTTGTATGGGCAGATTTTTACTGAGAGCCTCCGTGAATGTGTGTGTGCTTTCTGTTTCTATGTGTGGGTTTTGGTAGTGTGGTTTTGAAGGACTATGTGTTGAGTGTGGTGTGGTGCAGGTGTTGACCTTATCCTCCTGACTGTCTAGTCCAGTCTTTGCAGGAGAGAGCTTGGCTATATAAGTACATCTCTCACAGGTTGTAGTGTTGGGTGGTAGGAGGAGAGGGTTGTCAGTGTACATGAGGCAATTGCTACATTGCCCATTTGAAGGGGTAGGGGGTGATTACCTGGTGTGTGTGTGTGTGTGTGTGTGTGTGTGTGTATGTATGTATATATATATATATATATATATATATATATATATATATATATATATATATATATATATATGTGTACATATATAACCTCTCTCTCTCTATATATATATATATATATATATATATATATAAACTATATATTTTACATGTTATTTATTGTATTCTGTTTTTGTTTTCTACATAATTCTACGCTGTTAATCTTTGAATCTTACTGTACTTGGGGTTTTGTGAATAAACACCTCAATAAAGTTATCTGTCTTATTAAGTTCTGTACAACTACTGGACTAATCTGCAAGAGAATTCCTCAACAATATTTTCTTTCTATATAACCAAGTAGTTTTAACTACAATGTGCAGTCAGAGAGGCTGCTGCAAAGCTAGCTCTGCAGAATTGTCCACTCACAAATAAATTGGAATATCACTGACATTAGAGAAACCTCCACTCCAAACTGTATTGACTTCTGTGTGCAAGTCTTTTTTCTTTTTAGTGAAAGATTTTTTTTATGTTACCACATGGCAGTGAGGAAATTCTTGTTGGGCTAATGTCATATCTGGGGTGCTAAACACACAAGCCTACGAGGGGGTGATTAACCATACCAAACATTTTGCTGTGCCAGATGACCCACCATGTTTACTCCCGACACACACACGTTCATATTTTAAATGGGAAAAGGCATGCAATAATACCATTTACTGTTCTATTTTTAAAGAACAAAAAGTAAGTACCAGAAGCATGTGCCAATTGCTTTTTACTGCTGCTTTCTTGTTTGATTAACAGTGTGGTTTTTCTCCAAAATATTCATCAACTTTCCTACCACTCGCGCTCTCTCTCTCTCTCCTTAGTTTAAGGCACAGTTTTTGCTGCCTCATGCTAAAAAGCTTCCTTTGCCATTCCAGCACTGATTATATGCAAGACCTTGAAAGCCTTTAATGCCTCTGTTCATAGTGTACTTCTCCAACATGCACGTTTGCTTTGGGCTAAATGAAAGTAAAGTTGTGTAAGTAAACTTACCGTAATAGTAGGTGTTCAAATGATTACTGCTGCAGTAGCCTAAGCAATATTGGTTATATCCTACTAAGAATACAATAGTCCACCGCCTTTCAAAGCTTCAGAGCTCCTTCCATGTGCTCAAACTGTTAAGACAGTTTGAGTTGAGCTGATTAAAAGACAATTTTGGATGCCAAGCCCTTCAGAGCTTTCATACCAACAGAGAGGAAGGTTAAGTCCTGAGAGGACACTGGCAGGAACAAGAAAAAAACAAATGTCTGCACCTTGACAAAAACAAGTACATACCAAAGAAACAAGTGAAAACAGAGCAGAACTACCTGACAGCATCACATATGCTGGCTTAGTAAACTGGGGAATTTTTTTCTTATGTAATGGGGCTGACTGACGACATATGCAGCACTGCACCATGTCAATTAGCTCCTGCCCTCCCCAACATGGCAAATGCATCAGTTATATGCAGTATGATTAGCACTACCCCCATCACCGGGATTGTTGCATTACATGAACAGACGTCATTCTCCCTCCTGGAATGGGTGAGTCAAGAGTTGTTTCTCCTTCCCACCCCTCACACCTAGCACCTGAAAGTATTTTAGTCCAGTTACTGGCACAAATGGAGAGACAATTTGTCTGTTGGATACCCACTAACTTGCACAGACAGTGAAGTGGTGGCATTATTTTTGGGGAGTACTTGTATTTGGTCATTTGGGGCAGATTTATGTTCTGGTATGGCTATAACTCAGTAAAACCAGATGGAGATTGGTTACGCAGACAAGAGACAAATCCAGAGAGAGAGCACTAATATTAGATTTACAGATGCAGACAAGAAGATTGTGAGTAATTATACCAGTACTATTCTTATTTACAAAATAAATAAAAAGGACAGGCTTAAGCTGTATCTGCATACTACTGGGAATACACTAAGGTGTGAGCATTTTAACTGTTTTTGCATGTTAAAATGCAAAAAGGAAGGGCTAGGATATGGTACATAGCAGTCTGGGTCAAGCAATTTTGACATGTTTGATATCAGACTGTTGTATACAGAGGAGAGGAGAAATGCAGACCAAAACAGATATATTTCTGGCAGACTGAATCGTGATGTGGTGAGGCAATTTATTAGACAGTCCACAGACCACATTACAGCTGGATGTTACTAAAAGTCAGAAATTTAAAGATCACGTGTAAAGATTTTTGTGTTACAATTTCTTTTGCTATAATTATGCTCTCATTATGTAAGGTGGACTTTCTGATGAAAAATTAGTTTTTACTTTAGCTACATCAGTGAGACTATGCCTATTAAGCATAGTAAACTTGTACAGAAGAGATCAGATTATCTCAGCATCGATTATCTGAAACATCAATTATCTGAACACAGCCTTCCAAAGTTTTTGGGTAGGAAAAATCATACAATTGCCTTAATATGTAAACGTTATATTTATTCACTTATGCGTGTTTTTTTGAGCTTACAGCCCACTAGTGTGAAAAATATTTATTGTCCACTGGAATCGCTGAATGGTTGAAATGTGTATTTCCTGCATGCAAAAAAACAACACTTTAGAAGTTTATCTGGTTTAATGTATGTTTAATTATTCTACCAGTTGGATAACTGACTCTCTACTGCATTTATATTCTCTGTAGGCTGAGAAGCTGTGCAGTTACTTCCTAATTACATGTGACCTAGAATTCTAATGATGCAATTTTTAGAATATACAGTTGAGCAGCCTGTAGTGAGTAGGTGTTTTCAGTCTATAGCAGATATCAACATATAAATACAACACAGTCAATCAGACAATAAATCAAATAAATACAGATGTATTCAAGTAAAAGCAAATTACAATGAATCTTATTTTGTTCTAAAGTGTATAACAGATTGGCATACTGTACAGTAACATGGATGCAACATTAATAGCGGTCTAGCCTGCGACTTACCTGAATATAACTGCCTTTTGTCAAGTTTACTGAGACTTGCCATAAACAGTTGTGTGTAGGGTCTTTACCCTGTGCAGCAGGCATGGTGCAAGTGTCACAGACACCCTCTATAAGATTAGTTTTGGTTGTATGACAGTTTTGCTCTAACGTTAAAAGTATATTTATAACTCTCGCATACTTTATCTGTTTTATTACGAATAAGTGGGTTGTTGTGTACAAGAAGCAACTGCTACAATGCCTCAGAATACTAATCTCAACCAGACTGGCCAAATAGAGTCAGGAAGTGCATATCCATGGCTGCTGATCTACTATGGAGGCGTGAGGGAAATTTAAATGTTGAATAGGTCAAAAAGGCAAGGAACTTGATGAGCAATGCTCAACTATGTGCAAACTAGTTGGTCTAGTAGTTAAAATCTGTCTAGACAGGGTATTTTAAGGAAAACTTGCACTGTGAAAGACCAGTGTCTACACAGATTACAAAGGGGAATTACAATACGAGATACTGGTGCCTGTACAGATAACTGCTAGGCGTTGCTGCACGGAGAGTAGGAGTTCTAACTAGACTTTAAAAAAGAAAAACACTTAAATAGCAGAGGGGATTCAAATAGAGAAAAAAACAATGGCATACCTCTCAACTGTACAGATTTTTGCCTCATATTTTTGGTACATTTTTCATAAAATTGTGGTTGTCTAGCAAATCACTGGCAAATTAGTCAGAAAATATTGACAGACCTTTGAATTTCAGACTTCATATCCTTCAGAAAATTCATGCTAATGCAAAACCTGTTATTCTATCTACTTTCTAAGCTTGTAACAGCAATCTGTAAAAATTGTCCCTACCTTTGAGCCTTTGTTCCCCATTTTTTACAGCAGCACACACTTTTTTCCTTTACACAATCCCAGGCCAAAAAATGACTTAGGACCCTCTACTCTCACGAAGATGGAATCAAGGCAGTTTTAACTAAAGACTGTAAAAAAGGTCAACAAAGTGCAGATATTCAACAAAGAAACAAGCAAATAATGCAGCTGTGACAAAAACAATGTGAAAAACAAGTGCTGAAACAGTGGGTATAGTAATGAAAGTCTTAGCTTTTGTAGAGTTTAGAAGAAACCAGCAGCACACTTTCTGAAGCAGGGTGGTTGAAAAATGTTGTCAAATACCTCAGAGTGCAGGGTTGTGCAACTAAGATGCTTAAATGACAGTGGAGATTTGATAAAAAAACACAATCACGGCCATATGGTTTATCAAAAACAGCACACTCGTCTTTCCTTTACACAGCTGGAAAATTATACTGAAAGTAGATGTCCTTCTCTTCAATGTTGCAGTGTTCTTCACTGAAGGGATCTCCTGCCAATGATAGCCCAATATCTAGCCAGTATACCAAAGCCTTTGAATTTTATAGGTGCCGTACACCACACACATGCTCCCGGCATAGGGCATAAATGTGGCATACAGACAAATACTCAGAACTGAATTGCTGAGAAGGAACAAAATACGCCAAGGACAATGTAGAACAAATACATCCGGAAGAAAAAAGCTCAGAAGGGAAAGGAAACGAGAGCCCTTTGGCCAGGAATGTAAGAAAAGACCGGGCCAAGAGTTATAACAGGGGAGAAGGACACAGGGACCATATACTGCAACAGTGAACAGTGACATCTACTGCTACAGTAAGATTTTCCACAACTGCACAATGTCCTTCCTTCCATATTACTGTTGCAGTATTCTTCACATAAGGGAGAGTAGAAGAGCTAAGAAAACTGGGAAAAAGAAGGCACAGAAGAGCTCCCCACACACCCATGTAGAATAGCCCTGACCAAAGCTGCCCTGGCCCTGGAAACAACATCCAATTTATTAACGGAGGACCCATAGTAGAGTATTTTTGGACTGAAAGAAATTTGCTGAATCCACCACTGGAACTCAAGTTTGCGGCAAGCAGCACAAACCCCAGGGGGTGGCAATGTTGAAGCCACACCGATAAGAGGTACTACTGCAGCTTTCTCGTATGAAGCCTGCAAAAGGAAGCATAGCCATGGAGGAGGTCATAAACCTCAGAATCCTGAGAAATTCCCAGCTATGATAGAGGACAGAGGAAGAAGAGACTGGAAGGTGGTTGTCAGAAACAAAATCTTGCCAGCAGGAAGAAAGACCAACATGGAACAGTCTCAATGCTGCAACCAAGAAAAATATGCTTCTGGGAGGGCATACGGAGAAGGGGTCTGAATAGAGGTGGTCCAGGAAAGGGAATATCTTTATACCTCCAAGCCTGCAAAATGCAATAACAGGAGTGAGGCATTTGGTGAATACCCTTGGTGCAGAAGAAAGGCGAAAGGGCAAAGCAGAGAAGTGAAAATGAGAATAAGAAACAGAGAAATGTAAAAAATTTCCTTAACGAAGGATGAAGGGATGTGAAGATAGGCATCCTTGAGGTTTAGAGAGACGAAGAAGGCCTGGGAAAGAGTAGAAGGAAACAGGATCTGAAGAGACAGCATCCTGAAAGAAGGGACACTGAGAACAGTGTTCAGAAAAGAGAAGTTCAGAACTGGTCTCCAAGTCCCCTGCTTCTGTGGAACCAAAGACATCATGGAGTAAAACATTTTCCTACTTGGGGGGGGGGGGGGTGAGGAACAGGTTGATTGGTGCCATGATCCATAAGAGACTGAAAAACCTCGGGAAGAGAGAAACATGGGTCTGGAGGAGGCAGTGTAATGCATGAAAAGGGGGGGGGGGACTTCCATATCATGAAATACATCTGATAAATGATAGCACCTAAGACTCTGAGGTGATCTTTTGCCAATTTAAAAGAAAATGTAGAGAAACAGGGGTACCAAGTTGAGGAAAGAGAAGGCCAAATGTCAAATAGAAATAGGCTTGTCCTGAAAGGAAGGCTTCTGAGACATAGCAGTCTGAGTGGACTTAGGAGGAATATGCTTGGAACCCTTCTTATCTTTGGGAGGACGAGTCTGCCTACAAACAAAAGCAGATTTGGATAGGTAATTCCTCTGAAATTTGGGAAAAGAGGAGACAAACATATGCTTAAATTTCTGCATGATTTTACATTTATCCTGGAGGGACGTGAACAGGTCAGCAGCAGTGTCCAAATTTTTTTTTATTATTTAGGGAAATATCCAAATGTTTGTCTTTAATATTACCAGGCAAGGCCTGAAGACAAAGCCAAGAATACCTCATCACAGAAACAAAAGTATCAGCTCTGGAAGAGGCATTAGTAGCATCATAATCACATTTTATGGGGTGATGAGCGACCTGGGAAGTGGACCCATGCAGGAAAAGAGAGCTGAAGGTTTCCCTTCTGAATCAGGCAGGTAAGACACAATCTTAGTCACCTGAGAAAGGACAGCCAAGACATACCTGGTCATGTAGGTTTGGTAATTAATATCTCAACATGACACGGTGGTAGCAGTATAAACTTTTTTACCCAACCTTCCCATAGAGTATCAGAATAAGACTGAAACCACAGAAGGGTCAGGAGAAGGACATGTAAACAAAAATTTGCAGTCCACATGCACCTTGTAGAACCTATCAGGTTTCTTAGGGGCTGTGAGCTGACAGTTGTGAGCTACAGAGGCAGCACAGGTGGTGTCCAAAAGTGGTGCCAACACAGCGGGAACTGCAGATGGCTTAGGCGACTCCACCTGTTGAAGCTCATATCATCTATTTTGGATGTCAAAGACCTGTGAGCAATCACACTTAAATTACTCCATCATACGAACAATAGTATCCTGAAAGGATAGTTTTTCCAAAGGGGAATCTGGACTCAAAGAATTATCTTCGTCTAAGCAGCAGTCTAGAGGAGAATGAATTTGAGAAGCATATACACGGTATTCCTCCCAAGAATCTAGGTCCGCATCAGAGAAATCCAGTTTTGTCCTCATAACAGGTGTAGAAGACCAGGGAGGAGCAGGGAATCACACCTCTTAAGAAGGCTAAGTCTATCAATGCATTAAACAGGCCTACAGTAAAATTCTGCCATTCATGTTGAAGCTCTTTAGCAATAGGGGTAATATGCTTGTTTTTTTTCTGCCCTAACAACCCTCAACAGGATTCAATGATCACAGTAGGAATGTCTTCCTGGACTAAGATCTGAGGAATCACCCTCAGCCTGTTGGAAATAATCAGCCATGGAGTGTAAGCATATAGGAGACTGGAGGGCCAAGCGTGGACTAGAGCATCTCTTGTTGACTCCCCATGAAGGGAAATTAGGACAAAGAACCTGGTGCACTTGTTGACTGGAGAGGCATATAGGTTTCAGAAAGGCTGACCCCGTTTGCAGAAGATTATTTTCATCACTGTATGAGAGACCACTCATGAGACAACAGGATAGTTCTGCTGAGCTTGTCAACTAGAACATTGGATTTCTTCAGTATGTGCATTGCTACAAGAAAGAGGTTGGAGGGGATCGTCTACTGCCAGACTCTCACTGCTTCTCGGCAAAGAGGGTAAAATCTGGTTCTTCTTTGTTTGATGTAATATACCACTGACAATATTGTCAGTTTGGACAGCAACTGTCCCAAGAGGAAGAGAGTTCTGAAAGGCCTGCAACGCTAAAAGGACCACTCTCACTTCTAAGACATTTATATGCAATTTTGTCTCTTCTGAGGACCACATGCCTTGAACAGTCTGTCCCAAGAAATGCACCCCCAACTACATTTGAGAGGTATCTGTGGTCAACGTAGCCTTTGGGGGAGGAAGAATAAAGGGACTTCCCTAACAAACTTCTTCAGACTGGATCCACTACAGTAAGGAGTCTCTGCAGACTCAAGCTAGTTTGACAGTATGCTGCAAAGGCTGTCGAAGAAAGTATGTTAGAGTCCATTGAAGAATTTGCATGTAAAGACAAGAGGTAGTTATTAAGGTAATCACTGCAGCCATCGAACAGAAGGCTTGAAGAACCATTTCTGCTAGAGGAGAGGGGTGAGTGTTAAGCTGTCTGACATGTAATCTCAAAGAAAGAACCCTGCTTTGTGGTAAAAGCTCAAGAAGATTGACTGTATCTAGACCAGCCCCTATAAACTTCAAGACTTGAACTGGTTGAAGATAGAACTTGGTAAGACTGACGGTGATCCCCAAGAGTTGAGATAACTGGAGTAAGTAATCCATGGCTTTTTCTAGGAGATGCCTGGTTGGTGGGGTGAGAAGACCGTCAACCAGATTAGCAAACACTCTGCATCCCTGCAGTCTGAAATAAGCTGCTACTATACTGCCATGTATTTGGTGAACACCTTGGGGGCTGTGGTAAGAACAAAGAGCATCTTCTCATAATGACTGGCTCCCAACCGAAAGCACAAGTATCTTCAAGTGTGTTTGTTCATTTTGATGCAATAGTAAACCCTTCAAGACACGTACTATTACATGTTCATTCTTCTTTTAGCCGAACGAACTATGTGCAAAAACCAGATAGCGGAACTGTTAGGACGATCACCAGAATGCCAAAGCTGACAAGAGCGAATGGTCGCTGTTGTCAGCTCCAACATTGAGGTGCAAAAATTGCACGATAGTGGGGATGGGAAAATGCACCCTTACCCTCACTGTAGTGCGATCTCAGAGTTTGTATATATAAGTATGGGGGGTTGCAGCCACCCACATGCAAAAAACAGCTGTAGTATGTTGGGGGGGGGGTAGGAGCATTTCAGTGTAGTCGACATTTTTGAAATTCGACTGCAATGAAATGCTCAGTTCGACATTTACACTGTTCGGTGTACAGATTTCCAAACATTTGGTTCAGACATCTGTACAATCGAACAATGTCATGTCGAACATGTGATAGTAAACAGTCTTGAAGATCTATGGAGCAAATCCAGTCATCCTTTTGTAGAAGAGGTATAATGGACAGAAGAGTTACCCTAGAGTTCTTTATAAACTGATTTAGATAACAAAGACCCAAGAATAGATCTCAGGTCCAATGATTTATTTGGCACTTAAAAAGAACCTTGAGTAAATTCCGGATCCTCTTATCTGGTGGGGCCTTTTGGATGACCCTTTCATTTAGCAGCTTTTGAACATCTACAGCTGCTAACTCCCACTGATTGGGTGGAACATCTAGGAGATCATTTCTTTTTTGTGAGAGAATTTGTAAAAAGGGAATGAAATATTCTCTGGATATAAACTTTTGCACCCACAAATCTTTTGTGATGGCTGTCCAGGCATCTGGGTGCAAAATTAAGCACCGCCAAACTGCCTCCAGAGAAAAGTCAAGGCAATCTTTCAGGAGCACTGAAAAGGTCTACCTGAGAAACAGTCTTGGAACCCTTGGTTTTGCACACGCACTCTGCCATGTGGGTGCCATCATCCATTGTTATTTCCCCCTCTGCCTCTGGAAGAAAATTCTCCACACGAGTCTTGAAAGGTCCGTAAGATTTCCAGAACCACATCTTACCACCACACTGATTCCTAGAAAAATACCTCTACAGAGTAGAAAAACAGATTCCCATAGCAGACAAGGTCTTTCCATCTTGCTCATTGTAGGAAGCGTCTCTAACAGTAGGGCCCAAACAGGGAAGAGCCATCAAAAGCAGCATTGATGAATGATGCTTTAAAGGGCTCAGCAAAAATCACACAGTTGCATTCAGGCATTTCACCCAATGGGTATGCCTGAACCTGCAGCCCTGTGAGGAACCTTCAGCTGCATGAGAGATTAGCCTCATGGACACATTCAATATAGACTGTAGGGTGGCCAGTTGCAAAGAATAAGCCTTCTCTTCCTCCATTAACATGGACCCAGGGATAGACAGAGTTCCTTAATCAAGTCCCTCTGTAATCTAGTAAAGTGTGCCAAACAGTTAAGCGACCATAAGGCAAAGGTCACTGAAGCATAGACACGCTTCCCATATCTGTCCAAAACCTTAGAGCCTCTATTAGGGGGATGGACAGAGGAGCTTTGTTCAGCCAACTCCTTTTTGGTGGCTGCTTCAACAACGATGGCATTCATGGGGATTCTTTTATACAAAACTGCATATCTTTTGGTGTACCAAGGATTTTGTCTGGATGCAGAGGAATAAGTTCTATGGTATCCGGATCCTTCCAGACCCTGCGGAAGACAAGATCTAAGCGCTCATCCGCCGGGGGTAAACCAAGTCATAGATTGGCCAGACCTGAAGGCTTTTAGGAAACACCAATTCCTCCTGGGAAAGGGTTTCGGATGACCAACCACCTTGAAGGCATGGATTTCTAGAATGTCTCCAAAGGAGAAGTCTTCTGGTGATGATTTGGGGACCCTTCCCCTTCATCAAAATTGATATCTTCAGTTACAGATTCCTCCAGGGTACCTCTTCAATTGGGTGCTCTAGAGAAGTGTCAGAAGAGGCAGGGAGCTCCCTAAATGGAACTGTCTGGAAGCTCTTATGGGCTGGCTGCTCTTGTGGAGTAGGATGAAGAGACTCAGAGACTGGATCCAAAGAAGGAAAAGCAATAGGATCTTAGGAAGCAAAAGGTGAAACAGCTCCTGGGTAGGAGAAAGCCCTCACCATCACCTTTAAGGCAGAGGCACTGGGAGAAACTGAAGTTAACCTCACCAGAGCAAAAGCTCTCGGATCATTTAAGCCTAGGTCCCCTACAGTCCTACACTCCAAGAGGGGCATCGGACCAGAGCTGTCCAGTACCAAGGCTTTGAGGAGAAGCGATGGTTCTGAAAGCCTTGGAGTCAAAGTCATCACCCTGGGTCTGATGCTTCAGCTCCAAGACTCATCCTGCTCAAGGGAGTCAATGCCGAACAGGTCAGGGAGGCAATAGAATCAAAGACGGCATCTTCAGATCAGATGTTTCGACTCTTGGAGCTCTCGGATCGGAGGGCTCCGAAACAATATGTGTCGGATCAGAGAAGGAGAAATGATGGTATGTGAAGAAGGGTGAAGGCTCACAGATCTGATGGGAGACTGACATGGTAAAACCCCCATCTGGATCTGTGCTCTGAGAAATTCTCTCATCATCCTGTCCACATCTGTTTCAGAAAGACTTCAGGATGATCTGATCAAAGACGTGGATGGAGGTCAAGATGACTTTCTTGGGGTCTCCTGTAAAAATGGAGATCTCAGCCTTGGAGAAACTGGCTCCAGAGAGAAACAAGGACTCTGGAGTCGAGGAGACTTAATGACTGAAGGAATCAGATTTACAGAAATCAGATCCGAATGTTTGGGACATTTTGCTGGTGGCTCCGATATCAGAGTGGTGTTCTGGGAGACCAAGCAGAAGAGCGCTTCCTATGCTCACTGGGCTCCACAGAATTCAACTTTTTTTGTGGGGGTATGAGCCCCTGAAGTAAAAGCTGAAGAAAGGTGCTGAAGCAGACAGAAGGCCCTTATGAATTAATTTGTGCCTGTCACTAATGGCTCTGGCACTGAGCTCACCATGAACTGCCCAGGGAGAGCCTAAATGAGTTGGGCCTAAACAGTAAACATACTCCTTCTCGGCATCAGAGTTGGGAATCTTATGCCCACAGAAAGTGCACTTAAAACCAATAGGCTTTTCAGCCATAACAGTAAACAATCAAGAATTTATATATACATACATATATATATATATATATATACATATATATATATATATATATATATATAGATTCATTTTATAATCTCGAAATATGAAATTTTGAATTTCAGTATGTCGAGACTATAAAGCCGAACAATCACTATATTGAAACCCCAAAAGCACGAAATTCAAAATTGTGACTTAAATACACCCTCCACCACACAAACATACATACACCTTCCTCCCCACAATACAACAAACCAACAAGACACAGACACAACACAAATACTCACCCCTACCCTACATATAAGCAGGGAGCAATCCTCCCTGCACCCCCGCTACTTATATATACTAACTCCGAGGTCACACTAAAAAGACAGACACTAAATCCACCACTGCATACTCTATTATTCCACTTGCACAAGCACACATCACATACATACAAACACCACCACTCTCATTCACTTCCACACACTCACTCTTACCTACCCTAACCTACACCTAAAACTTCCCAACACACTCACATACACTCAAATCCCTACCCAAAACCTTTATTAAAAAAAAGAGCACTTACCTGAATCTCCACATATATCCATACAAAGGCAGGCAAACCATATCCCACAGCACACCGCACCTTCCAAACACAGCAAATCCCAAGTAGCATGCCATTACAACTGGGGAATCGACATTCTGAATTCGATCAAGTGCAGTTTCACTCAACTGCACTTTCAGCACTTTCATCTTGAGATACTGAAATTCGAGATTTCAATATTTCAAGATAGTAAAGTGTATATATATATATATATATATATATATATATATATATATATATGGGTCTACTTTGTTCCTTGAATCTCATTTCACTGAATTTCATTTCACCCCGACTACATCGCTGAAAACACAAATCGTTGAAAACTCATTTCACTGAACTCAACATAGTATATATGGCACTGTGTAGAGTACTTTAAGGCAAGTAAAAGGTATATGCCCTTTTCCCCACTGTAGTGCGATCCTGGAGTTAGTATATATAGTTAGGGGGTGTGGGGGGCATAGCACCCCACCTTGTTTTCTAATGTATTTTACCAAAAACTTAAAAACAATACATTTTAAACAATAGGCATGCATAGTTACAACACCAATGACTAACTCTCTCCAAAAGACAATATGTACTCAAACTAAGTGGGGGGTTATGCCCTCCACACACTCAATTTGGGGGGGGGGGCTGTGCCCACCCACACCCCCCTAACTTTATATACTAACTCCAGGATCGCACTACAGTGGGGAAAAGGGCATATACCTTTTACTTACGTTACAGTATTCTACACAGTGCCATATATACTAACTGCAGTTCAGTGAAATGAGTTTTCAGTAATTTGAGTTTTCAGTGAAGTGGTCGGGGTGAAATGAAATTCAGTGAAAGGAGATTCAACAAAACAAAGTAGACCCATATATATATTTATAAAGGAATACAAAAGGAGATAGAAAAGGTAGCTGTACCAATAATGATGAAGTGAATAACTTGATGAGTAAGGTACAGGATAGAGAAAATTTATACCAACAATGGTAATACAAATTCCCCAACGAGTAAAGAAATAATAAAAAATGAACAGTAAGTGGTAAAGACAGGAAGGGTTATTGAAAAGTTATGTAAAAGTGAAGAAAATTTAAATTTTAAATTACTACTCACAAACTTGAAAGAAATAATCTCCCTTAGCTCAAGAGAAGGCAAACCCAACCAAATTGTTAGAGCTGCAAAGGAGATCTGAGTTAATGCAGTGGTTAGGGACATTATGGGTAAATGGAGCAGTTCCAGAGAGTCAGATCCAAGAATCTAGAGAAAAGCAGCAAAGTCAGATAAAAGGTTGGATCCAAAATCCACGTGTTGAAGAATGAATGAAAATTACATCAGATCCTGAGATAACGTCTTCTTTGACATTGGTTGCCTCTTCCTCTTACCTTCATAAGAAGCAGAGCAGATGAGCAGACCAGCTTTTCCAGAAGGCTTGAATTTTTTCTTGGTAGTATCGGAGATGCCTATGGACATCCAGAGTGTGAAGAATCTTCTCTCCTTTGTTCTTGGGTTCAGGGAGGAAGACACAGATTAACAGCCTGACTTACAATAAACTCTGGGACCACTCTAGGCATAACAGTATTAGTTCCCAAAGAAAAGTACAGTTTTGTACCTACCATAAATGTAGATGTTCGAGTGCTGATACAGCTGCAGTAATCACAGATGGGTTTTCTGCCGTCAGGCGGTCCCTCGGTCGGCCGAATTCCAAAGTCTAGGTCCGGCGTCGGTTGCTGTCGCTCTCTTTCCTGACGTCAATGAGGCAGGGGTATATAAGACACAGCCGACGCCATTTTCTTCAGTCTTTCTTGCCCCAGATGTCAGGTGCCCCCAGTAGGAAGGCAATACACAAATTATATTTATATACATGCAATGCAGTATAATCAAAAATCAGTAGTTGCAAGCAAATATACCATAGAAGGATAACCCAATCAGGTTGTATGAAGAGGGGTTAGGCCCTAGGCCTTTACCAAGAGGGGAAGGAGGGAGGGAAAACTGTACTGCAGCTGTATTAGCACTCGAACATCTACATTTATGGTAGGTACAAAACTGTACTATGTTCATCGTGCATACAGCTGCAGTAATCACAGATGGGTAGAATCCCAAAGCTACGCACAGGGTGGTAGGCACTAGGTGGAACTGGGATGAGCCAGAATGCCCTGCAACACAGCAGTGGCAAAGCCTGCTCTAGTTTTGGAATATAAAGGCAGGTGGTAGTGTTTTGTGAAGGTATGCACAGAACTCCAAGTGGCTGCCTCCAAAATATCTTTGGTAGGAACTTCTCTGAAGAAGGCTGTAGAGGTAGCTGTGGCCCTGGTGGAGTGGGATCTGATGCCTGTAGGGACAGATTTTCCATGATAGGAGTAACAAAACCGTAAGCAGTGGCCTGTCCATTTTGAAATTGTCTGTTTGGCAACTGGCTTCCCTTGAGCTCCTACAGCATAGGACACAAAAAGTTGTTCTGATTTCCTGAAAGGCTTTGTTCTGTCCAAATAATAACGTAGCTGTCTAGGGATGTCTAAGGAGTGTAGCAGCCTTTCCCCTTTGTTTTGAGGATTGGGGTAAAAGGTAGGTAAGTGTATGGCTTGATTTAAAGCTACCCTGGATACTACTTTAGGCATAAATGACGGGTTGGTTCGAAGGGAAACCCTGTCCTGATGGAAGATGAGAAAGGGCTACACAGCCATGAGGGCTTGTAGTTCCGAAACCCTACAAGCTGAGGTAATGGCCAGAAGGAAAGCTGTTTTCCAGGACAAATATTGCAAATCTGTTGAGGCAACTGGTTCAAAGGGAGGCAATGTTAATTTTTCTAGACTGTAATTAAGATCCCAGGCTGGCACTGGTTGTTTCCTTGGTGGTCTTATATTCTTAGCCCCTCTGAGGAACTGTCTTAAGAGTGGGTGAGAGAATACGGGTGGATCCGTGTTGAATTCTGCAGAAATGGCTGAGGCATGGATTTTTATGGAGGAAAATGAAAGTCCACTGTTCAGCAGCTCAGCTAGATACTGTAATACCCGAGGCAAATTCAGTTTTCTAGGGTCCTGGCCTTTTTTCTCATTCCAAGAGCAAAACAGTTTCCATTTTGCGGAGTAAGCCTTTCTAGTAGATGGCCTTCTGGCCTCCAAAATGACATCCTGCACCTCTTTGGGGAGTAGAGTTTGTTGTAGTGTTAAGGAATTTTCCATGCAGCGAGATTGAGTGTTTTCAGCTGACTGTGAAGAGTTTTGTAGCTGTGCTGAGTCAGCAGAAGAGGCATTAGAGGTAGGAGCCAGGGAGGAGTATGTGTTAGGCTCCTCAGTAGTGGGTATCAGTGTTGTCTTGGCCAGTCTGGAGCAATCAGTATCATCTTTGGTCTGTCTGCTCTTGCTTTCAAGAGCACCTTGGGCAGAAGAGGCAGAGGTGGGAAAGCGTAAACTGTCCATGCTGTCCAACTGAATGAAAGGGCGTCCACTCTCCAGGCCTTTGGATGAAAGGTCCTTGAACAAAACTTCTCCAATTGGTGATTCCTGTGGGAGGCGAAGAGATCTATGTCTGGCCTCCCCCACGCTTGGATTATCTTTGTAAACACTTGAGGATGCAACTTCCATTCGTGTGGATCTGACATCGGTCTGAGGCAAGAAAAGTTTCCCCAACGGGGTACTTAGCTTTAATGAAGACTTCGGTTTCCAATTTTTAGTAAATTCAGGAGCTGGCTGACCGGCACTTGCGAACTGCTTCTGCTTCGGGCACCGCGCGGCAAAAAATACAGAAAAAAATGGCGTCGGCTGTGTCTTATATACCCCTGCCTCATTGACGTCAGGAAAGAGAGCGACAGCAACCGACGCTGGACCTAGACTTTGGAATTCGGCCGACCGAGGGACCGCCTGACGGCAGAAAACCCATCTGTGATTACTGCAGCTGTATGCACGATGAACAACCCAGTCTTCATAAAAATGAGGTACTGTTGACTTGCCATTAGTGCTTGTAACTCCGATTCTCTCCTAGCACAAGGCAGAGTGATGAGTAAAACAGTCTTCCATATTAAGAACCTCACTTCAGCTTGATGTGCTGTTTCAAATGGAGTAAACTTTTCAAGCACAAAGTTAAGATCCTAAGGAGGAGCTACTTGTTTCCTTGGTGGATGCATATGCAACACCCAATGCAAAAATAATGTAACTTGAGTACTGCTGGCAAAGAGGGATCAAAGGGCAAGCAAGTCTTAACCACTCAAACAGAAGCTACATCAGAAAGACCGAGACACATCAATGTGTGATCGAAGGAAAAAGTCTGGCCACAGCTGAACAAATGCACTTTACAGGAACAGGAAAGGTCACAGGACAGTAACTCACATAAATAATCAAGAACCAGAGGCAATTGAGCCTGGAGAAGGTCCATGTTCTTGGATTGGCACCAACTAGAAAATCTTTTCTGCTTGCCTATATGTAGTAGCATTTTTTCACCTCCGTTAGAACCTGCTGCATGTCGTCAGAAAAAAAAAAGTGCATAAAAAGTACCAAAATTCTATCATCCAGGCAATCAGTTGTAAAGTTTTTATGCTGGCATGTATCAAACAACACCTCTCGTGTAAGCACATACATTCTGTGAAGAAATTTGTGGTAACTGCCCTTGACAGATTAAAAAAAAGAAAACTTGTTGCCTGGGCCAAAAGGGAGTCAGCAAAACAATTCTGGGGAGTCCTGGATCTTTAGAAGAATGTAGACTTATCAGTGGAAATGATGGAAAAGCATACAGGAAACATCCCTGTCCACAGAAATAAAGCATTTATCTTCCAGACTGTTTGCAAGGAGTCCTGTAGCAGAATTTCTTTACTTGGCTGTTCTGACAGGAGGTGGACAGATTTACTTCATGTGTTCACCACAGTTTGACCAATTCTTGTAAGACCCCAGGATGAAATTTCCATTTCTGGGATCTGTCCTAGTCTTGCAAAACCTGTCAGTTGTCAGGTTTTACTCTGACAGAATGTACAAACCAGAAGAGTCTAACTGAGCTGAGCTGCTTCCTCCCAGACTACCTACGCAAAACTGCAAACAGGGTAAGATCTGTTACCCCCTTGCTTATGTATCATGTCACTGTGGTGTTGTCTGTGTAAATTTGCAGAGGTCCTGGATACCAGAGATGACTTAACTCTCCGAGCAAACATTGCATCTGTAGTGCTCTTTCCCAGTATGAAACCATACTGCTGATCACTAATCATCACGTCCCTACTTAACCTAGCTTCCACTACTCTTTCCCATAACTTCATGCTGTGACTGATTAATTTAATTCCTTCTGTAGTTACTACAGCTCTCCACATCACAGTTATTCTTAAAAATCGGTACCAAAACACTTTCTCCATTCCTCATGCAACCTCTCACTTTCCAAAATGTCAAACAATCTGGTTAAAAACTCCACTGCCATTTCTCCTAAACACCTCCATGCTTCCACAGGTATGTCATCTGGACCAACAGCCTTTCCATTCTTCATCTTCATAGCTATCCTTACTTCTTCCTTGCTAATCCATTGCTCTTCATAGCTATCCTTACTTCTTCCTTGCTAATCCATTGCTCTTCATGATTCACTATCCCCACATCAACCAACCTTCTCTCCCTCTCATTCTCTTCATTCATCAACCCCTCAAAGTACTCTTTCCATCTGCTCAACACACTCTCCTCGTTTGTAAGCATGTTTCCCTCATTATTCTTTATCATCTTTACCTGCTGCACATCTTTCCTAGCTTGGTCCCTCTGTCTAGCCAATCGGTACAGGGCCTTATCGCCTTCCTTAGTGACCAACCTTTCATACAACTCTTCATATGCCTTATCCTTCACCACCTTTCCCTTTGCTATGCACCTCATCTCCTTACCAAGTGTAATTATTCAGTTTACACAAATGAGGAGAGAGAATAACCTGCATCACCACCAAATGCAGCACACAGATGCAAAAATTCTTCTGCTTTAATGTGCGATTGAAGCATCTACTTTTTGAAGACTGACTACACACCGGTATACATAAACTGATTATCAGCATGGTAGAAATTAAGTTTACAATTACTGAATGACTCATCAACAATGATGAAAGCTGGACAAAAATGGTATGGTTTTGGTGTTAGAAAAAAAAAGGCAAACATGGACATCAAGGCTAGGAAGTAAGAATGTGAAGTGGTTATTTGATCACTGAAATTGTCACATTTAATCAAGCCAATATACTATCAAAGCTAATATTTTATAGAAGGTTGAAGTGTCAAATTACCTCGCCTCACCAGTCTGTGATTCCATCTGATTAACCCATGCTTTGTAAATATCCACTGGGTCTGTCTTAATATTCAAAGTCTTGTCATCCATAATCTCTTTTACCACAGGAGCCAGGATCTGCCTTAGTGCATTCTGCCCCCGGGCACCACGGTTGAAACTTACCACCATTTTAATAACAGTTGGATTTCCTGTAACTATCTCTTGAATCTGATCAACTTTAGACCTAAAAAGACAATACAAATGAGATGCAGAATTAATCATTTCATATTACAAACATCTAAACTCAAATAAATATTTTTACACTACAGAAAAATATCAGAAATTCTGAACTTAACCTTAAAATCAGAGCTCCTAACAAAGTTAAATCATTTTACCATATTTAAATATGGACAGCTGTAAACACAGACTTCACAGACCACTACAAATGCAGATGACAATTACATTTGTGACCACTTAAAGTTTAAAGAAATAGTTATGCAAAAACCTGCCATAACATTAGATTTTTGAAACCACTCAATTCATCAGGCAATTATTTCAAATAATTCTTCCCAACACCAAATGGCAATATACCAGTACACTTTTTTCTAAATGCACAAAGGGTCAAATTTTCTGCCAGCAAAGCATCACAGTCAGTGACAAAAGCGCTCTCTCATTTTGTTTCCATATAAAGGACCAGAATTATGAAAGACAAAGGATACATTGTGAAATCAATGAGAACTACAGGGAAAAGCTAAGCAAACACTGACTTTACACAACCTGAAACTGGACATAAAGAAAGGTGGAGGAATCATACAGACCATTGGTGAGAAATGACAGGCAGGTTTGTAAAAAGCCTTTGGAAAGCAATGATTTCATATTTGATGTTATGACAGGCACTAATGTAAAAATTAGTGCTTTTCTGCCTACTGCAATATCAAGATCTTTGACAGCCTTTATGCCAGCAGGTCCTTATTATTTAATTTATTACACTGTATTAACCAATTTAGTCATTAGAGGGAAAGCCCCATTTACAGAAAAGGCCCAATGAGAAATGCGCCATTAAACTGTGCAGAAAAATCACAAAATAACAGATGCTGACATTTAATTATAGTCCATTCCACAAACTTGACAAATACAGTTACATAACATACATCTCAAAACAGCAGTTTGCATTCATTATTGCCAATGTGTTAAACCAAGGTGAGGACAGTAACACTTTACAGGTGGATAGCATTCAAGAATTTAAGCCCTGACTAAAGTAAGCAGCACTGTACATCTGATAAAAGGTATTAACAAAATGGATGCAGACAAAGATGATCTCATTAAAAAAAGAAAAAGTAAGCACATATATAAGGAAAAGTTAAGAGACAAGTTTACCAAGAAATGGAAAGGCCACGCACTAAGCAAAAACAAGGAATGAAAGCGAAGGTAAAGATAAGAAATTTAAACAAGACTAGAATTACACAACTATTTTTCTGAATATCCTTCCAGCAGTAAAAACATTTCCAATGAGTTCTAAAACTAGTCAACCTATACCAGCCTTCCACGACCAACCCTTTTACTAATGATGACAGAACAACCCTAAAGAAGCCTTGCCCAGTTTTCTCCTCAGTTATTTCCAACCACTGAGGTCCGAAGACAATACAAGGTCGAAACAAATGAAAGTCAGACTACATTACATGCACACGCACACACATTATATATCGCCACACGTATATATTATATATAATTAAGATATATATATATATATATATATATATATATTTATTTATATGTTACACCCACAAGCGCAAAACACATCTTCTAATAATGAAGACTCTGAAGAACAGTGGGACAGAACACCTGACATCATGTTCATGACGATAAACAGTTACAACAGGTGCCTATGTTAACAGCCATCACTAACAAACTCTTACTTGTCAAGGATTCTAACCATTAAACTTGTCAAGGATTCTATCCATTAAACTAAAGTGTTGGAATCATGCAAACAAGATAAGCATGACCATCCTGATAAAGTCAGCTGCAGCCGTTCAGTGAATGCAGGGAATGACAGTTACATCTGCATGGTAAAGGGAAGTGGTTTGGATAACTGTAGCACAGACGTCCTTGGTGACACCTTTGAAAAAAGCAGCTAAAACTCCAACCCACCTGGCAGTAATCAGACCTGATGAGAACAGTCAGGTGAGTTCAGAACAAATGATGCAATTAGGTAATTAACAACACAGCCTGCTTGGCTATGCACTTGCCATAACAACTATAACCAAAAAACACAGAGAGCTACTTTAATGCAAATGTATTTACTTACTTACTATTTGCTAACCATGTAGGTGGACTGGTCCAGAGACCCTTTTCGGCAACAATCCATGTTCACAGGTAATATACAGTGCAAATAAACTTAAGTGGCATACTTCAAATATGAAAGACTGTTAGGTTTACAAAGATGCAAAGGTTTAGAAAATTCATATAGTTATTAAGTTTTTACAAAGTATAATCTTACACATCTGTTATACATTTCTAATAAACTAGCAGGTTTATATTAGGCTTAATCAGTTTACATGTATCATAATACAGTCTGGCTACCTGAAACTGCTTCTTAAAGGTAGTACAGGAAGACAGCGTTCTAGCTTAGGGTGAAGGACATTCTTGGCCAGTGCATTGCAAAGAGTAGTATGAGAGGCAGTGTCCAAGAAGTCTTCTGATATCTAAGGAGTTGAAAGGAGCCTTCCCTTACAGATATGCCAATAATGTGAAATGGCAAACTAATGCCCCCAGTCAAAGAAAATTTTAGTAAGACACTGAACAGGAATTTCAGGTTCACAAAGTTAATGTGCCATGCAAAATTAAGCCAATTAAATCTACCAAGGAAATAAACTGGCAGTTTAAAACATTAATTCTAAATTTCTGTTACCACGGTAAATAGTTCCTCTCTAAATGAGACCAGGCATCTAATGAATTGCCTCACTTCTTGAATTTAGCAAATCCTGGGTAGTTCTGCTCTGATAACCCCAGAAAAAATGTAACTCAGGCTTTCTGCCCAACAAAGACCTCATCTAGAAGCAGATAGAACATTTCATACTTGTGTCTAAACTGTAACTGTTCATGAAACCCACCAATGAATCCTGTACACCCAGATATTAATAAAGTATCATTATGCACCCCAAAGGGCTACGGTCTACTGATGCAGGAGACCGAAATGAGCATCTCCACATTTTTTTATATAAAACATTAATAAAATGCTGCTTGGAGCAAGATGACTCCTCCATTTAAGAAGGAGAGGGATGAAGAGTTAAAAACTACTCACAGCTCTAACATTTATATAGAATGCATATTCTGATTCCATGCACAATTTTTGGAACTGAACTTTCACAAGATGGATTCCCCAGATGAATACAAAAGGCATCTATGATCAAAGTTAAAGAAGGTCATACAGAAAGCAAACAGAATGACTGGCTGCTTTAGCTCAATTCCCTTGACTCCGGAGGATGCCTGGACCTCCATATCCCAAGTGTCATGAGTTCAGATTCCTGAGGTATGCAAATCAACAAAGAATGTCTCTCATGTTAAGTGTGACATCCAAGCAAATTCTCAGATGAAACTCCAGCCCACCCAATAGAAGCAGACAAGTACACTCTCATTAATCTTATGTCCTTTTTAGATTCAGCAACAGAGATAGAGAATATACAATAGGCATGAAAATGCAGAGAACTTTTTTTTACAATCAACAGCAAAGACAGAAATACACGGAGTATCAACATTTTTATACAAAATGAGATATTGTTGCACAACGTCAAATGATTGCATCCATTTTCAAGCCTGAGTAGTTTTGCAAGATGATGCCAAGTGCTAACTGGTAGACAGGACAGGAAAAACTCCACCATATGGGTCCCCTCAAAAAGCATCCTCTAATGTTGCATGAAAAGTTGTCAAATGTTTATCAAATGGACAGTATAAGTGTGCAAGTTAAACTTATCATAACAGTAGGTGTGCAAATGATCACTGCTATAGTAGCCTTAGCTACATAGGTTATAACCTGCCAAGGATATAACACATGGCCAGCTTCCAAAGCTTTAGGGCACCTTCAATGCACCCAAACTGCCAAGAGGCTTTAGCTGAGCTTAACAAAAGACAAGTCTGGGTGAGAAGCCCTTTAGAGCTTTCCAGCCAACAGAGAGAGGGAGGCTGATCCCTGAAAACACAAGGCTAGGGACAATAAAAAAAATAAATGTCCACACCCTGGCATAAAAAAACACCACAAAAACAAGGGGGATGGAGGGAGCAACTACTGAAGCAGTGATCATTTGAACATCGACTGTTACTGTAAGTTCAGCTTACACAACTATACTATGTTCATTATATTACTCGCTGATGCAGTAAGCCTTAGCTATATGGGTAGATTACCATAGCTAACAACATTTGGGAGGTGGAAGAAAGGTCAGGAGCCCCTGGAGAATAGTCGTTGCAAAGCATAATCTTGACCTAGAGAATAAATCCATCTAATAATGTTTTGTAGAAGTATGTACAGAGTACATGGATCAGCTTCTGTTATGCTTCTAGACTCTAACCCTTTCCAAAAGGTCATAAAAGAATCCAAGGTCTTTATAGATTGGGCCTTGACCCTACCTGGAATAGATTTTATCATGGTGAATATAACAAAAGGCAATAGCCTTAGGCAACCATTTGGAAATGGTCGTTTTGACACCAGTTGTCCCTTCTTGCCTTCAAAGGAAATGAATAATTGTCCTCAAAGAAACACTGTCCTTGTGGAAAGTGAGGTAGGACTGACTCATCATAAGAGCTTGCATCTCAGATACCCTTCTTGTAGAAGGCAGAGCAATCAATAAAACTGTTTTCCATGTTAAGAACCTCAAGTCAGCCAGATTAGCTAGTTCCAATGTTGCAACTGTTACTTTCTGTAAACACAAAGTTAAGATTCCAAGGAGGGGCCACCTGTTAGCAAAACCCCTTTCTAGAACATTTTGACAAGTGACTGCCTTGAAAGAAGAGGTCCATGGGCAGGCATGCTGAAATGGCACATACATGAACCTTGGCAGAGGAATAAAAAAGTCCACAGGATAGTAATTCACACAATTATAAAACCTGAGAAAAACTAGCCCTGACTGGGTGCTGCTTACGTTGCTGGCACCAACTACAAAACCTTTTTCATTTTATAATATATGACTTTCTAGCAGACTTTCTTGCCTCCATTAGTACCTGCTGCACTCCCTCAGAAAACAGGTGGCTAAAAGGAATTAAGAACCTATAATCCAGGCAGTCAGTTGAAGATGACCGTTATCAGGGTGCATCAAACACCACTGTTCTTGTGTAAGTAGATCCATTCTGTGAGGAAGCTTGTGGTAATTGCACCAGGCCATTTCCAAAAGGGAGAACCACGGTTGCCTAGGCCAGACTGTCATCAACCACAATGATCTCAGGTGATTCTGAATCTTCAGGAGTACCCTGGATATTAGTGGAAAGGGTGGGAAAGTTATACATTCCTGTCCAAAGAAAAGAAAAGGCATCTTTCAGGCCTTTTCGCACAGAGTTCTGGAACAGAATTTTCCAAACTGACTGTTCAGAGAACAGGCAAAGAGATCTACTTGAGAAATTCCCCACAGATGGATTAAACCTTGGAAGACCCCCAGATCTAGTTTTCATTCATGGGGTCTGATCTGGTCCTGCTCAGTTTGTTTGTTACACAATTTTGCTCAGACAGAATGTAGGATGCATTGAGCGTGAGACTGTGTTGTAAAGCTATACCCCCAAGCTAACATGGATAGTCTGCATAAGGGGTACAACCTGGCGTCCCCTTGCCTGTTGATGTACCACATTACTGTGGTGTTCTCTGTACTATTTGGAAGAGTTCCCGGGGACCAAAAATGGTTCAGAGTACTGAATGCCTTGATCAGGTAAAGCATTTCTTTGATATTTACTTGCTTGTGTCTGTCCTTGGTGTCTCACATCCCCTGGACTTTTACCTCTCCTGAAACTGCTCTTTGAGCAAAGTCTGAAGTATATGCCATGATGGATTGCATTGGAGCAGGGAGGGAGAAGAGAAGACCTTGATTTATGAACATGTGTTGTCTCCACCAAGTGATTTCTCTTCTGACATACCATAGTACTGGGATCTGAAAAGATAAAGGGGGTTGATGCTTCGGCCAAAGAGATTTCAACTACCACTATAGCTTTCTAATGTGAGGTCTTACCAGGGACATCATGAAAAATCACAGATGCCATGAGACCCAAACTCCTGAGGTATTCCCTCACAGTGACTGAAGTGGAAAAACTTAGAAATAGATCTAAAGATCTACTTTTCCCTGTGAAAGAAAACCTCTTTGAACTGTGTCCAGTTGACATCCCAGGAACACAATCCAATGTAAGGGAGTCCAGAAAAACTTTTGAAAATTTCTCTTGGAATCTCAGCTTGTGCAAGAGATCTCACACCCAAGAGAGAGATTCCTGATACTTTGAAAAAGGTTCTGCAAAGATAAGAAAGCTGTATAAACACAAAAAAAAATGTGGGTACCCTATAGCTTGCAATGAGCTATAATTTGAGCTAGACACTTTGCAACACTCTTGCTGCAGTGGATGGACAGTCCAAAGGGTAAGGCAGAGAACTGATAATGTGATCCAGATAGACCAAACTTTAAGAAACACGAAGTGTGGATGAATGGTAATGGGATAAGCATCTTTTAAGTCTAGTGTTAACCAGGAAACTTGAAAGAGGAACTGGAGGCAACAGGTTCTGAAGTGACATCATTTTGAATTTGGAGGGTATTACAAATAAGTTTAGGAAAGAAAGACCCAGATTTGGTCTCCAAGCATTTTCTTTGCTTTGGAACTAGAAACATTCTTGTACAAAACCCCTTCCCACCTGGGAAAGAGGAAGTACTTTTATTACTCTGAGACAGCGTGCAATGAAGAACAGGAGGAAATTAAACTGTCAGATCTGCAGGATGAGGAATGATCCCAGGAAAGGAAGAATTTCCTCCCACTGCCATTTGTAACCTTGATAAATGATTTTCAGAACCCATTTGTCTGAAACAATCTGTTACCAAAGAGAAAAATGGACATCCAGGCTTTTTGGAAGAGAAACAGGGCCAGGGTGGCAGGGGGTCCAAAAGGTCTCTTGAACAGTCATTCAGACTTGTTGCGAGGATCCTTGGCTTTGGGAGGTTTGAGACTTCATTTTGGTACCTCTTTGCCACTTCTTAAATGTCTGTTTACCTGAATTCTGTTGAGACTGTTTATTCTTTTATTCTGTTTTTTCGCTGAAACTGGATGAGAAGACAGAAAATCCGTTGTGCAATTTGGAAAAGGAGGGCTGAAAAATATTACAGGTTTCCTGGATCAGCTTGCTGCTTTCATCATACTTTTTGATCATCACTGCATAAGACAGGCCACACGCTAAACAAATTTTGTTATTTTGTTGTAGCAGATGGTTTATTTTGGTCTCCTTTATTTAGGTTGTTTAGGGCAGTGGAGGCATACAAAAGAGTGGTGAGAAGGTAGGTTCTTGCAATGGTGACTACTTTTTAGATCTATAGAGAGTACCTAGCGTTTCATGAACCTTTGTGATAGTTTATGCTATATGTTCATCAAATTTCATATTGTGGTCTATGATTAACTCCTGTGATGTGGGTACTGTCAAAGGATATAATTTTAAAAGAAAGAATTGAGTCAGCAGCCTTAGAGGGATGGAACATTAGTTGAGTTTTTTTAGGGTTAAGTATCAGTTGCGAGTTGGAAAGCCATTTTTTTCTTTTTCTAAAAATGACTTTTGGGTGATTTGTTCTAATTGTTCGAGTGTTGGAGCAGAGCATACTGATCAGTTTGGCATGGAGGGTAGCTTTGTGTAGGTTGTTAGTGAATACAGAGAAGAGCAGGGGTCCAAGTATAGATCCCTGAGGGACAACTAAGTTCATGGGGAGAAAGGGTGTTTTCCCATTTTACAGCTTGCTGATGGTTTGAGAGATCATCTTTGAACCAAGACAGTACTGAGCAGTGCAATTTCAGATCTGATAGTGCAATTAGTAATTTGGAATAGGAAACTGTGTCAAAGGCTTTGGATAACTAAGAATATGGAAGAGACAAGATTATTTTTATTTCACTGCTGATTTATCGTGTTGAAGAAACTAAGGACGGTAGTGCTACTGTGATTTGGACAGAACTTATGTTGTACTTCAGATAAGAGATTAGTTAGTAAGTAGTTTAGTGTTTCTGAGTGAACACAATTCTCAAGGATTTTAGACAGGGGAGACAGAATGGACCTTAGCTAGTTAAGTCAGTTGAGTTGCCACCTTTGTGAATTGGTATTACATAAGAAATTTTTCTAGAAGGGTGGTATATGTTGTTCGACTATGGGCCTGTTACTTTATAGATACAGGATAAGAGATTGCTTTGGCAGCAATCTTAAGGTATTCACTTGGGAGTCTATCAGCTGCAAGAGCAGTGGGTTTAGTTTTGTTAGATGTTTATAAATAGTATTAGTTGGGACTGGATGTAGAGAGAATCATTTTGTTCAAGGGCTGGTGTTTGGGAGTAAGCTTGAGTTGAAAGAGATGTGGTATTAATCAGTTTTTGAATGGTGTTAGTAAAGTACTCATTAAATTGTGTTGCGATGTTAGTAGTGGAGTTGACAATATTAGGAGGAGGGATGGAAGTTTTCCCAGGCTGAAGTATTTTACTTATGGCAGTCCAACATTTTTTTGGATTAGATTTGTGCTTGGTTTGTAAATCAGAATAGTGGTTTTGTTTCTCAATTATTTGTTTTTTAAATTCATTTCTTAGCTCCTGAAATTTTTGCCTATTTAGACTAGTTTTATTTTGTTGCCAAGTTTCTCCAAGCCTTGTCTCTCTGTTTTAGAAGTTGCCGGGTAGTTTTGGTTAGCCAGGGAGCATAACTGGACTTTGTTTTTATAGTTCTAGTAAGGGGCAAGCTGGCTGAGTATGTTTAGGAAAGAAGAGCTAAAGTAATCCACTGCTTTGTCTACAGAAAAGTTTAAGAGGGGTAAACAGTTACAGTGATTTAAAGCAGTAATGAAGTCCTGGACTTTGAAGTTTGTTGTACAGCATATTTGCTGTAGGGTAGAGTCTTTTGTGGGTTTTAAGTGGTGCCTTAGAACAAAAGTAGGTTGGTGGTCGCCGAGACAGTCAGGTAGTGTCCCAGATTTGTAGGGCTGAATAGGCTGATTGGTGAGAATCCAGTCTAGTACAGATTCTTTTTGTAGGATTTATCAATTCTGGTTGTGGACTGGGTTAGTTGAATAAAACCATGTAGGTTAATGTGAGTGGTAGGGAGGAGGGGGATACATGTGGATGTCAACGTTAACATCTCCTAGTAAAAGTGTCTCATGGGGAAGACTGTGAGTAGACCAGTGAAGAATTGCTTCTAAGGTATGACTGTCACTACCACCAGAGGGAATATATGTGCCAATTATATTTAGTTGCTTTGGAACTTTTAATTTTATTTTACTTTTGTTTACCGGGAAAGTCCGACTGGAACAAGGTCCATTTACAGCGGAGGCCCGGGGAAAAAAGCTCCATAACATTATGGTACAAATACAACAAATGACAAAAAAATTTCTGTACAGAGGCATATATACAATCAGAGCTCCATGTCTTCTGTACAGAGGCATATATACAATCAGAGCTCCATGTCTTTATATGACAACACAATCCACAAATGACAGAAAATTTCTATACAGTGGCATATATACAGTCTAGGAGATTTTTCGTACCTTAGTTTGAGTTGAGCAAGCTTGGTATATAGATAGCAAAACTTTGAATTCCCTATTGGTAGTACAAAGCATAAAAATGAAGGAATGGAATCTGGAAAATAATGCTATTCGGGAGATATGTCATAGCATGAGAAATAGTTTGCAGGATAGTAGTTCCTGACAGGGAGTACATAAATAGCTGAGGTAAGCAGAGGGGATGAGGTGTGGCAAGTTAGGAGGAGAGCAGAAAAGATTTTATGTGATACAGGGACAGAGCCATGATTGCAAGAGGTGTGACTTTAGTGATTTCTTTAAAAGTGAGATGGATGATGCAGAGGAGATGCTTTGAGGGAGGTTATTCCATTCCCTAGCAATGGCGTGGGAGAACAGACTTTTCCCTGCAGTGTTATTGGCTTTGGTTATGCAGAGCAGGGTTTTGTTGGATGAGCGTAGAGGGCGATTTGCAGAATATTGGTTTAGAAGTTGGTTTAGGGTTGGGGTTTTCTGAGGGTTCCTTATTATGTTGAAGGTGAGGACTAATTGGTGACAGCTAATTAGCTGAGGGTGTTCTAACCACTGTAGTTGCTTCAGGGCAAGACAGTGATTGACTTTATTAAAGTGGAGTTGTTAGCGAATTTTGCAATTGTATTGTAACATGACTAGTTTGTGTAGGTCTGTTTTCCTGATCTGAACTAGGAATGTTGATGCATACATTAGGGTAGATAAGAGGTGGCTTTGGGCTAAGGAGATTCTAGCTTGGTCCGATAGGAACTGTTTGTATAGGGTTCCTAGTTTCTTTTGTACCTTTGTGATGGTTTGTGAGATATGGACATTAAAGTTTATATAATCTATTTCAACCCTGAGCAGTTTAGTGTGAGGGGAGAGGGAGATTGTGGTCCCGTTTTTGGAGGTGATAGTGAAGGCAGGAGGTGTGGATTTGGATTTATTGGGGATAAAAAGGAGTAATTTGGTCTTGCTGAGGTTTAGAATGAGTCGGATATCAGTAATCCATTGTTCCATGGAGCAGAAGGATTCTTGGGTGAGCTTTTGAAGAGTGGTTATGGATGGGACTGAGCAGATTAGGGTGGAGTTATCTGCGTACTGTATAAGTGATGCATGCAGGGTGGAAGTATATAGTTTGTTAGTGAAAATGGTGAATAGTAGAGGACCCAGTACTGATCCTTGTGGGATGCCTATAGTAGTTGGTAATAGAGGAGATAGTCTCCATTGCCATTTAACTGATTGTTTTCTGTCAGACAGATAGCTTCTAAACCATGAAGTAGTAGAGGGGGCGAAGGGTGAGGTTGACAGAGTGTCTAAGAGTAGGCTGTGGGAGACCATATCAAACGCTTGTGCTAGATCTAGGAATATGGCTGAGACGAATTTGTTGTTGTTTCTTAGATGGTCAATCTGATTGGTAAAGGAGAGTAGAGCAGTGGTTGTGCTATGGTTTGGGCGGAAACCCTGCTGTGTGGGGGAGAGGAGATTTTGTGAGGATAAGAAGTGCATTACCTGGGTGTGAATACATTTCTCCAGAAGCTTGGAAAGGGGGGACAAGATAGCCATTGGCCAGTAGTTTGATTGTTCGTAGGAGTTTCTGCCTTTGTGAAGGGGAATTATATGTGACTTTTCATAGATGGGGTTACGTAGGTTTCTTGTACAGAGTGGATTATAAGAATTGAGACAGGGTAGGCTAGTGATTCTGCAGCTAATTTTTAGAAAATTTGTTGGTAAACCATCTGCTGCGGGTGTGGTGGGTTTTAGTTTAGAGAGTAGCTTTTTAACTGAAGAGGTTGGTATAGGTGAGAGTGTGAAGGTGGGTATGTTAGTTTGTTCTAAAGTTGGGGTGGTTTTAGTGTTCTTGTTGGATAGTTGGATAGATAGTGCGAGGATAGATTCTGTGAAGTGATGGTTGAATTCTGAAGCTATGCTATCATCAGAATTGTTGGTGGGAGATGGGTTGGTGGTTTTGCCCAGTTTTAGAAGGTTATTGATGGCCTGCCAAAACTTTTGGGGGTTTCTAGAGTGCTTGTTTTGGATGTCTAAGAAGTAGTTCTTTTAATGTACTTTTGTTTGGGTTTTGGCCTTATTTCGTAGTTCTTGATATTTCTGTCCGTCTTGGATAGTGTTATTGTTTTTCCAGGTTTTCCAGGCATTGTTTCTGGCTTTTAAGGCTTTTGTTGTCCTATTTAGACATGGGGCATAGTTAACTTTAGTGCGGAGTTTCCTGATGGGAGCTAGTATAATTAGTATACTCATAAAAGTATTATTTAAAAAATCAACTGCTTGGTCTAAAGGTAGAGTTTTTAGTGGAATCCAGTCCTGTTGCTGGAGCATACTGTTAAGCGTTTGTGAACTGACTTTATGCTTGTTGAGTTTGAGTTTTACTTTAGTGGAAACTATCTCTGCATTAGTGAATGTAGTGGGATTTATGCTTATGATGTCAAATGTAAGGTTGCTTTTGTAAAGGATGGCATTCCCGCCACCACATTTCGATATTCTGTCTTTCCTGACTAGATTATACCCTTGGGGTAGAAATTCATTGTCATTAATATGTAGCTTCAGACAGGTTTCTGTGAGAAGGACAACATCAGGGGGGTAACATGGACAAGGTTGCATGAAGTTCCTCAGTTTTGTTTAATATGCTTCTTATGTTGATATTAAGTATTAGTAGGTCAGTTGTACCCATGTGGGAGTTTAATGTAGGACTGGATTGGATTGGGAGGGTTATAGGTATACTTACAGGACCAGGATTAGGGTGAATGTCCCCACTGATTAGCAGCTGAACTGCAGTGTGTATTATGGTTTTTAAGTATGCAGATACACATAAGTGGAATTGAAGAGAGACATGGTGTTTGGTTCTATAGTGGATTAGGTGGAGTGGGGCAAAGTGGCTGTATAGTGATATAGTAGTTCTTGGTGGGAGAGGTGAGACTGTAGAGTCTTACATTGGGAGGGTAGGGTTGATAGGTAACAGATTTATGAAGTGGAGCCAGGTTTAGTATGACATGAACTGATGCTGGTGGTAACAGCCCAGTGATCATCAATGAATGTAAAACGGTTGTCCTATGCATTATTCAGTACTACCCTTGCTGCTGTTAGCTTAGAGTACATAAATGCAAAGACATTCTGACTTGGAAATATAAGGTTGAAAAGTGGAGGGTTTGCTGTACAAGGTGTTATGTTATAAATTGTCTGGATGTAGAGGAACTGTGGATGAAATAGGGAGATATAGTGTTAAATGTTAGGCTAGGGAAATTGTTAGGGGTTGAACTGAGTACTTTTAGTGGAGAAAAAAAAGGTGGATGCGGAGGTAGGGGAAGAACTGACTGGAAGGAAGGGGTGTGGTGTATGCAAGTATAAAGGTAATGAAAGAAGGGGTGGGTGGGAATAGGGGTAAGGTATACGAGCAACGTGAGCTTGAGCGAAGCGAGGGCAACAAAGCAGGTTGAAACCTGGGTTTAATCTGCTAAAATAATTAACTGCTTAAGGGATTACACAGACAGTGCTAGTGATTGTAGATCACAAGCTTCACAATTATCCACTGTCAAACACATCACCAGTGGTAATAATGGCAGCCAAATACTCAGGGAGTCCGGCTGTTAAAAATACTGTGCTACATATCGCTCTCTTTCTCTCTCATTGGCTCAACTGGCTGCTAATGAAGCTTCCTGGAAGTGAAAGAACAGTAGCTGTAAAGAAATTGGGTGGGATGCAGGAAGTGGATGAAAGAAGCTAAGAAGAAGTCAGGTCAGGAGACACAAGAGAAACAGATTTTTTTGTAAGGTTTGTGGGGCTCCCCAGCCAACACTGGGCCCAAAGCAGCTGCCTAGATCTGGCCAGCAAAGAAGAAAGTTGCAAAAAAAGTAAGGAAAATTTGCCAGAAACTATGAAAAAAAAAACCTTTAGCTGGACAAAAACATCAACGCTCTTCAGTAAAAATAGTTCACATTGCAGCTTTAGTACAGCAGACATTTTCCAGTAACTTTTACAGGAAAAAATAAATGAAAAGCACTCAGATGCGTTTAAAATATGTTTGCACTGGAGAAATATGTAAAAAGTTAAACTACAAAAAAACTGCAAAAAAAAAAATAAATAAATAAAAAAGCTTTTAGCGTCCATTCAAATGAGCCGATAAAACTGAATAAATCTGTGACTAAAATAAAGGAAAAACTGACTGAACACGCAGCTTCCCTAGAAGAAAAACTGAAAATAGCAGTTTGCACTGGTTTCATGATAATGCAAGCAACAAGCTAGACAGGTGTTCAACAGCAAGATTTAAGGGTGAGAGAAATTATGGGCATTCTTCAAATCTGGCCATCAGAACATAACAGAGACCTGTATTAGTCAACATTCACTTACACCAGCAGAAAGTACAGTTTTGTACCTACCATAAATGTAGATGTCCGATAGATATGCAACTGCAGTCATAACATATGGGTTTGTCCTGCCTCAGGCAGCCCTCGGCCGGCCGAATTCCAAAGTCTGGGTCCGGCGTCGGCTGGTGTCGCCTCCTCTCCGACGTCACAATGGCTGGAGTATAAAGGCATCGGCCGACGCCATCTTCTTTAGTGTTTCTTGCCCCAGATGCCAGGTGCCCTCCTAGGAAGGCTAAATTTGGTGAATGGATAAACAATTCCAGACATGCACAACAGTAAAACAGATACACCATAAGAGATACCCCCAGCTAAAAGGAACAGGGGGAATGGACCCAAATGAAGGAAAAGAGGGGAAGGCGGGAGGGAAAATCCGACTGCAGTTGCATATCTATCGGACATCTACATTTATGGTAGGTACAAAACTGTACTATGTCCTTCAAGAATGCAACTGCAGTCATAACATATGGGTTGAATACCATAGCCAAGCTGGGGGTGGATGGAGCCAAGAAAAAGATGGTGTAGCTAAAATGCCCTGCAGGACTGCCGAAGCAAAGCCTGCTCGGGATCTGGAGTATAAAGGCAGGTTGTAGTGTTTGGTAAACGTATGCACGGAGCTCCATGTAGCAGCCTCTAGAATGTCCTTTGTAGCCACTCCTCTTAGGAAAGCTGTGGATGTGGCTATAGCTCTGGTGGAATGTGGCCTAAAGGCAAGAAAAAATGTTCCCCAACGGGGTACTTAGCTTTTAGATGACTTTGGTACTGAAAACACAGGAGCTGACCAACCGGCACTTGCGAACTGCTTCTGCTTCGGGCACCGCGCGGCAAGAAAGACTGAAGAAGATGGCGTCGGCTGATGCCTTTATACTCCAGCCATTGTGACGGAGAGGAGGCAACACCAGCCGACGCCGGACCCAGACTTTGGAATTCGGCCGACCGAGGGCTGCCTGAGGCAGGACAACCCATATGTTATGACTGCAGTTGCATTCTTGAAGGACATCTGTGACAGAAAAAAAAACATTACAAAACTTGGACATCAGAGTTTTAATAACTATTCACTGCACACTAGGGAGAAGAGAAGCAAGTTTACCATGGCAAGAGGACTGCTGAGAGGCAGGTATGATATTGACACTGCTCAAAGCAGCTGTCTCCATAATGTTCTTATCTTGGAAGATCAATGACTGTTTTGGAAGCAAAATGAGCTATGGCTGAAATAAAAAAAAAAAAAAAAAAGTCAACAAAAGCACCATCAAAATGGAGGGGAATCTACTTCTCAATCTTCTGGCAATAAGAAAGTCAAAAGACAGAGAGAGAGAGGCCAATTGAAACCCTTTCCACTGTTCCAAAAAAAAAATGTCTGACCGAAAGAATCAAAACTGCCTTGGACTCAAACCAGAGACTTGTGTTGACAGACTACGATAATCAGAAAGACAACCATCAAGTACATAATATCTACGAATAAAGCTACTGTACCAGTTATATCCTTGAATTTGCAAGTCCCTTATTTTCTTTGTCAATGACTATGTATAAAGCAAATACAGAAAGATGACACCCTTGCCTAGTTCCTCTGTTTAAACACAGAATCCTTTCACCTTAATCCTTGCCACTGAACTTCTTATATCCTTTTTAACTATTATTCTGTCAGGGGAAAGTAAATGCCTTACTCACATAATCAAAGATGATTCTACTGCATGCCTTCTCTTCATCAAGACCCACCAACAACAGCAGTGTTATCTCTCACTTTTTTCCTTCTGGGAATCGCCACTGCTCTATTAATATTGTCAAATATCTGCTTTCCCTCTACAAAACGTACAGTGCAAGTAAACTTATCACAACAGTAGATATTTAAATGATCACTGCTGCAGTAGCCCTAGTTATAGGGGTTATAATTCTGCACAAGATATGACAAGCTAGCTAACTTCCAAAGCTACAAGGGTACCATTCCAACACCCAAATAATTTGTCAGATCAAACTAAGCTAAGAGAGTGGTTTGGCAGCCAAGTCCTTCAGGGTTTTAAAACTAACAGAGAGGGAGACTAGAGCTCTGAAAAGGTCAGTCTTAGGAAACTAAAATTAGATGTCCACACTCTGGCAACAAAAATAAGGAGGAGGGAGGGATTGGCTACTGCAGCAGTAATCATTCAAACATCTACTGTTAAAAGTTCACTTACACAACTGTACAGTGATCATATTGATCTCTGCTGCATCAGCCTTAGCTATACAGGCAGATTAGCATAGTTAAGACTGACTGACTGACTGGGAGAAAGAAGGATACAGGGAGACCCTGGGGAATAGTCGTAGCAAAACCTGCCCTAGACCTGGAAAATAAATCCACTTTGTAGTGCTTTGTAAAGGTATGCACAGATCATCAAGTTGCTGCTTCTAAAATATTTTTAGAAATCATTCCTATCCAGAAACTCAGATAAAGCCAGGGCCCTTGCAGGATGAGCCTTGACATTATCTGAAATTCCCTTATTGTGGTGGATATAAACAAAGTATCAGACAACCATTTGGTAATGTGCTACTTTGACACAGGGTTGTTCTTTCAACCCTAACAAATGAAAAGCATAAGTAAAAGCCTTTGGACTTTATAGGCAACACACATGTCATACACATGCTCCCCATGTAAGGCAAAAAGGTGATGTACAGACACAAATATTCAGAAATGAACTGCCACAGGAGGAACAAAATACCACCAAGGATAAAGTAGAAATGGTACATCCATACAAACGACAGGGGCAAGTGTAAAAAAACAGGGGAAGGAAGGAGGCACTGAATACTGCAACAGTGAGGAGAAAGACATCTACCATTATGGAAAGATGTTACACAACTGCACTACATCCTTCCATATCACTGCTGCAGTATTCTTCACTGAAGGAATACTACAAGAGCTAAGACGATGACTGGGAGGAGGAAGACACAGAAGAGCCCTCTACAAACACATGCAGAATAGCCCTGGCAAAACCTGCTCTGGTCCTGGAAACATCTGATTTGTAATACTTACAAAACATACAGAGGATCAAAATAGCAGCTTCAAGGATGGAATTGGTGTCCAAATCCTTGAAAAAGGCACCAGAAGAGGAAAATGACCAAGTAGAATGTGCATCTACATATGAAGAAAGGCATTTGCCATGAAAGGAATAACAAAAGGAAATGGCCTTAAAGATCCATGAGGGGATGGTTTGTTTAGAAGCAGCTACACCCAAAGTCCTAGAATGAAAAGAAACAAAGTTGCTCATATTTATGAATAACATTTGTTTTATCCAAATAATATCTGAGCTGTCTATGCAAGTTCAAGCTACAGAGAACATACTCAGTGTCAGACTGTGAAGAAAGAAAAAAGGAAGAAGTTTTACCAACTGATTAAGGGACAACAACTTTAGGCATAAAAGAAAGCTGCACTGGCAAGTTCAAAAGAAGTCTCAGTGAATTTTTTCACAAACAAAACTGAGGTCCCAAGAAGGAAAAAACATCTTTCTTGGGGGCCTGATATGAAGGATGCCTTTAAGACATTCCTTGACCTCAAACTGAAAGGCCAAAGGATGGTTTAAGGGCAGAAAAGCAGAGATAGCTGACAGGTGAGCTTAAACTGAAGAACAACATGGAGCAGATCACACAAATAAGACAGAACCAGAGGAACCCTCCCCCTTTTTGGGTTTCTAATACCATGACAGGAATGGACCCCATTCCTAAGTCAAAGTACGATTATGGTTCATGAAATTAGTATTGTTTCAGTCTTTGATGTTAGCCAAAAGTGCTCTTCGGAGCACCTGCGATGTGCCCAATAATGACTCCTCCTGCAATTCATACGGAGTTACATGTACTGGTAGGGTTCCTATTAGAACGACGAAAAATTAAAATCCCAAACACCCAGATAAGCGAAAACGGGGGTAATCGATACTGTGAGATTGCGATACAGCGAAGATCAGACAAGCTGCCCTTTCCTCACTGTAGTGCGATCTCAGAGTTGGAATATATTTTAAGGGGGGGGGCACAGCCCCCCACAATTGTGATTTAGATTACCTGCATTTTCGCTCATCCGAGCGTTCAACATGTTAAGATTTCATTGTTTTAATACAGACACGTATTGGGTAACATATCCAAGTAAGACTAATTTTTTTTTATAAGACCTGTTGCCCCTACTACTACTGGAACTATCTGGGTATCCTTCTTCCACAATGCCTTCATCTCCACCTGCAAATCCTGGTATTTTATGATGGTCTCTCTCTATAGAAAACACTGTAGTCACTGGGTGTAGCAATTTCACTAATGAATGCTACTTTTGTCTTCTTTTCATGGACTACTATTTATGGTTTTCTCGCATCTATTTTTTTGAACTGTTGGCAGTGGGTGATCCCATGTAATATAAACTTAATTTTCTATGATGCTTTGTGGCTCATGTTTCCAATGTTTTTCAGCACCTTCAATACCATAATGTTTGCACAATACAAAATGCAACAGTCTTGCCACGTTATTATGCCTTTCAGTTTACAATCCTTCTGCCATTAGTATATCACAATCAGTTACAAGATGTGTGACTGTTTCCAGTTCTGTTTTACAAAACTTATATTTGTCCATTTCTCCCACATATTCAATGGCCTTACAACGTGTATGTAAGTCCACTATCTTGGGCCACCAATATTATTAACCTTTCATCTTTTATTTTAAATTCACCTCTCCTTAACCATTCCTGTGTTCAGTCCTGATCAACATAAGGCTGTTCCAAGAGTTTCTGAGATGGGATCCTGATGGCGAGAGTGGCACCAAACAAAATCTTTTTCATTTAGAAATGTATGATTTTCTGGTAGTGGGTTCATGTCCTCCTGCAGAACATGAAGCACGTTCTCAGAAAAGAAGTGCCAAAAAGAGATCAAAACCTTATCACCCACGGTGTCATCAGAAGAGAGGACAGGTGAGAATGGATAAGAGACCCCTTTGTCTTGTTTGAGAAGATCCACCTGGTGAGGTAACATGTGGTGACTGCCCTTGATCAGATGAAGGGGGAACCAGTGCTATCTGGGCCAAGAGAGAGATGCCAACAAGATTTTGGGAGAGTCCCACTTGATCTTGTGCAGACCTCTTGGCAGAAGTGGAAGGGGGGAAAAGCATACAGAAACATTCTGTTAAAGGAAAAGACAGGGCATTCACTTTCCAAGTCGGTGGACTTCGTACTCTCAAACGGAATGGAGGAGGTAGTCTGTTCAGAGGGAAGTCAAAAGATCTACCTGAGGAATAGTCCACCAATGGACAACATACAGAAATGCATACTTGTGAAACATCCATTTGCGAGCCTGTGTTCTAGACCTGTCCAGACAGTCTGCCACTAGATTATTCTCTGAAGGAATGAAAACGGTCTGACGAGTCATCTGATAACGAATAGCCAGATCCCAGGCCTGAAGAGCCAGTCTGCAAAGGAGATAAGACCTTGTACTCCCCCCCCCCCCACTACTGATAGACCACATTACAGTGGTATTTCCTGTGAAGATTTTCAAGGAGCTAGGGAGAAAAAGGGAATGAAAGACCTGTAGAGCCAAAAGCAGAGTGATCATCTCTTATTTTGATACAGTCTGACTTATGATTAACAGAGCAGAGACTCTGAACTCTTAGAGGGTCACAAGAAACACCCCATCCCAGGTCTGAGGCTTCTGTGAAAAGTTTCTGGATAGGAATGGAGCATGAAAGGGCAGTCCTGGATTGAAAGAAATTTGTGAATCCACCACTGCAGCTCAAGTTTGAGACAAGGACGCAAAGGAACAGGGTGGAAAATAAGAGAAAGAGAACTATGGTTAAGAAGCAACAAGAATTATTTAGAGGGACTGAAATGTTACAAGATCACCAGCTGCAGAATGCTAAGCAGAAAAAAAGAAGTTATGTACTTACCATAACGTTCCTTGTGAATTACTCATCTCGCCTTCATTCTTTACTGATGGGTTCGGAGCTGACCCCTCGGCTCTGAGTCGGCCAATTGCAAAGCTTGAGATCTTCATATAGCTCGAGGCCAAGTCCCTATCCCATGATGCACCTAGAGTTACCTCAGATCTTGTTTGCTGCGTATAATACTACTATATGTCATTCTTTCACTCTCAAGAAAAGATATAGAAGGATTGAGCAACCAGGATGGATCCAGCATCTCGGTCATCTAACAGCCCAGGAGGGGATAGGAGGGAGCGACGTAAAAATGAAGATGAAGTAAACAAAGTACAGTTGTGTACACTTACCATAAATGTACATGTTCGAGTGTATTCACTGTTACAGTCATCATATTTGGGGTCATCTGCTTGCAGTAGCCTTCAGTCGGCCTGATTATCAAAGTCTTGGGTTCTGCGTCGGTTGCTGTCTCATCTTCCAGGACGTCAGGTCATCAGGAGTATAAAGCATGCAGCTGACGCTATTATATCAGTTTTTCTTGCCCCACATGTCGGGTGCCCCCCCAATGGGAAGCAAATAAATATATATACATACAAGGTTAAACCTCCAACAAAAAAAGCATACACACCAAAAAGCTTTTAAGCATAGTGAAAAAAGGAATAGAAGCATAGCCAAAAGAAGTTAGGGGGCTGGAGGGAGGGGTAACCAGGACTGCAACAGTGAATACACTCGAACATCTACATTTATGGCAAGTGTACACAACTGTACTATGTTCTTCATGTTTCACTGTTGCAGTCACCATATTTGGGTAGATTCCCAAAGCTAAGGATGGGAGGAGGAATTTAGATGGTATTAGGACCAGCTATAAGGCCTTGCAAGAGTGCAGTGGCAAAACCAGCCCTGGATTTAGAGAAAATTGGCAAATGGTAATGCTTGGTGAAAGTATGTACAGAACTCCACATAGCGTCTAGGATGTCCCTGGTAGGGACACCTCTGAGAAAGGCCGTAGATGTAGATGCAGCCCTGATAGAATGTGTTCTTATCCCCTGTGGGATAGGTTTTCCATGGTGCTTATAGCAGAAATAAATGCAGTGGCTATCCATTTAGAAATGGTTTGCTTTGAAATGGCCTCCCCCTCAGCCCCTGCAGTAAATGCCACCAGCAGCTGCTCAGATTTTAAGAGAGATTTAGTCCTGTCCAAGTAATATCTAAGTTGTCTGTGCACGTCTAAGGAGTGTAGTATACGTTCCCCAAGGTTGGCAAATGAATGGATTGATTAAGAGCCACACTGGATACTGCCTTAGGCATGAAGGAGGGATTGGGTCCTGATGGACACCCTGTCTGCATGAAAGATGGCTCCACTGCCATAAGGGCCTGTAATTCAGACACCCTTCTTGCTGAAGTGATGACTAAAAGGAAGGCTGTTTTCCAAGAAAGGAATTTCAGCTTTGCACTTGCAGCTGGCTCAAAAGGAGGCAGAGTGAGTTTTTCCAATACAAAATTAAGGTCCCAGGCTGGAGTTGGGGCTCTCCTAGGTGGTCTTAAGTTTTTGGCCCCTCTAAGGAACTGCTTGAGCAGTGGATAGGAGAAGAGGGGCGGTTCTGTGTTGTAATGAGCTGAAATGGCAGAAGCATGAAGTTTGATGGAGGAAAAGGAAAGACTCTTGTGAAGCATCTCAGTTAAGTATTGAATCTGAGGTAAATTGGGCTCTGCTGTGTCCATCCCCTGAGCTTGGTTCCAGGAACAGAATCTTCCATTTTTCAGCATAAGATTTTCTAGTACAAGAAATCCTTGCCTCCAAGATGACATCAACCACTGAAGGATGGCAACAAAGAGCTCAGGTAATTAGCCAGGCTGCCAGGCTGAGGGTTTGAAGATGAGGGTGCAGAATCTGGCCCTCCTGCTGGGACATCCGGGTAGGGATCTGGGGCAGGTGCCATGGATCCAGCAGTGACACACTGCGCAAGAGGGGGTACCAGTGTTGGAGTGGCCAGTCTGGTGCAATCAGTATCATCCTTGGTTTGTCCTGTTTGATCTTTAGTAGTACCCTTGGTGAGAAGAGGCAGAGGAGCAAAGGCATAAATTGATAGATTTTTCCAGGTGAAAGACAGGGCACATCCACTTTCCAAGCTTGTTTGTGGGCAACCCTTGTGCAGAATTTATCCAATTGGTAGTTCCTGGGGGAGGCAGACAGGTCTATATCTGGGATCCCCCATTTGTTTATCAATATGTTGAATGTCTTTGGTGCCAGTTTCCACTTGTGTGGGGTCCATGAGATTTCCGCTTAGATAGTCTGCCAGAGTTTTTAGGCTTCCGGGCAGGAATTGAGCCTGTAGGTGCACTTGGTAGCTCAAGGCTGTGTTCCACAGAGCCATGGCTAGTCTGCAGAAAGGGTATGAGTGGGTTCCCCCCTGCTTGTTTATGTACCACATAACAGTGGTGTTGTCCATCTTTACCAATAATTGTCCTGGAAGAATGTGGTCCTTGAAGGCTGTCAGGGCATTCTGTACAGCTAACATTTCTTTTTGATTGATATGCAGGTGCATTTGACTTTGGTTCCATTTGTCCTGAATGCACTTCCCTGCCAAGTGAGCCCCCCCCATGCATAGTCTGATGCTTCTGTTGTTAGGGTTTGGATGGCAAGGGGTAGAGTGAATGGCAGCCCCTTGTTCTGTTGGGGGGCCTCTGCCCACCAAAGGAATCCTAGCCATAGGCAAGGTATGATAGGAATCATTGCTTCTAGATCCTAAGAATGTTGACACCATAGGCTTTTTAGATACCACTGTAGTTTCCTCATAAGCAGTCTTGCATATGGAATTAGTAGAATGCAGGAGGCCATGAACCCCAAGGCTTGTACTACATGCTTTGCAGATAGCAGGATCTTTGTGGCCACTAGTTTGAAGTAAGTTGTCAAATGAATATGTTTCTCTGACGTGAGGAAAGCCATCTGGGAAGTTGTGTTCAAGCTTGCTCCCAGGAATACAATTTGTTGACAGGGTACCAGATGTGACTTATTTTCGTTTATGGTGTACCCCAGACAAGTTATCACCTTTTGTACAAATGCCAGATGATTCAAAAGTATAGACAATCATCCAGGTGTGGGTATATTTGAATTTTTCTTTGCCTGCAAAATGCAATGGACAGGAGCTAGGCACTTTGTGAATACCCTGGGTGCAGTACATAAGCCAAAGTGCAGTGCAGAGAACTGATGGTGCATGTAGCCTGCTTTGAAGCGTGTGTATCTTCTGCAAGATTCCCTGATTGGAATGTGCAGGTAGGCTTCCTTTAAATCCAGTGCTGCCAACCAGGCATCTTTGCCTAGCATAGGGAGTAGCTGGTGAAGAGCTAGCATCTTGAATTTTGGAATCACCGAAAACGTGTTTAAGGTAGAAAGGTCCAGGATAGGATGCCATGAATTGTCTTTTCTGGGTACCAGGAAAAGTCTTGAATAGAAACCTTGTCCCTTTTCCTCTTCTGGTACAGTCTGAATAGGCTTTATGCTTAAGAGAGAGAGCACTTGCTTTTGAGCCTCTGCCCATTGATTTGGGGGTAGATCTGGCCAACCATTTGGGGTTGGTAACGTGTGGAAGTGAAATCTGTATCCTTGGGAAACTATATTTAAAACCCATTTGTCCTGGGTAATGAGTTCCCAGTTTTTGGCCTGCACAGCAATCTTTCCCCCTAAAGAAGCAGTCAGTTGAGAAGTGCTTGGAAGCTTTTAAAGTCAAGTCATTGAGACAGCTTTCCATAGGGGTAGGCTTACTACTCCCTGATTTGGAAGTGGAAACCCCCCCACTGCTTAGTCTTGTGCATATCCTGTGACTGAAACCTGGGGGTTCTGCTGGTTCTGGGTTTGGGTTGAGAAGGCCTGGAAGAGGCAGGAAAGGACCAATGCCTATTAAATCTTGGAGTCTGATCTTGCAGGAAATCTTTTAACAGTTGGCATAGATTTAGCTTTTTCCTCCATCTTTTTAAGAACAACTTCTGCTTTGTTGCCAAAGAGGCGGTCCTGATTTAAGGGAGCAACCAACAATTTAGCTTTAACATGATCTGGTAAAGATTGCTCCTTAAGCCATGCATGCCTACTAAGTACAGACCCAGTGACAGCAGCCCTGCAAGAGGCCTCTAATGAATCAAACCCACATTGCAAAGTATGTTTTCCAACCTGTTCAGCAGAATGCATTAAATCCTGTAAATCTTTATTTTCAGCACAGACAGGAATCAACATCATTTCTGTTTAAGCAATCTAATAATATGTTGCTGATACTTTAACATATGAAACTGACAGTTTAAGGCCCTAATGGACAAGGTTGCAGAAGTGTATACCTTCTTACCCCATCTATCCAGCGCCCTGGAGTCTCTATCAGAAGGGGTAGGATTTTTGGCAGTAGTCGCCTTAATGCCCTTGGGTCCCTGTGAAACAGTCTCAGGATCCGTAGTAGGATTTTTAAAAAAGAACTTGTGGGAATTAGGAACCCTGTAATATCCATCTGGTTTTCTGGGAGCAGGAAACAAAGAATTAGGGGCCAAACTAGATTCCAAAAAGGCATCAACAATGTCTAGTACAGGAGGGATAGCTAAAGGCCTGTGTTGAGGCAGGAATAAGAAGTCCCTAAGCCTCTTTTTTGATTCAGAGTAATCCTGACTTTCCCAGCGGAAATGCTCCCTAAGAGTATGCAAGGTTTCACCAAGAGAAATTCTCTGGAGGGGGAGCAGAGGGAATAGAGTCCACTGCATCAGAATCTTCATCAGCAGAGGAGGGTAAATCCAGGTCATCATAAGAAACAAAAATTTCAGAATCCTGGTCAGAAGATTCATAAGCAAATTCAGTCCTAGGTCTCTTAGAAGGGGATGGTTGACTTCCCCTGATTAAAGTTATAAGGTCTTCAGCCATTCTTATTTGTTTTTTTGGGCATAGAGGCCTGAGCATGCAGTCTGGGCACCGCACGGCAAGAAAGACTGATGTGATGGCATCGGCTGCATGTTTTACACCCCTGATAACCTGACGTCATGGAAGAAGGGACAGCAACCGACGCAGGACCCAAGACTTTGTTAATCAGGCTGACTGAGGGCTACTGCAAATAGATGACCCAAATGTAATGACTGCAACAGTGAAACATGAAGAACATCTAGTTCCTCCTTGTTTGTACAAATACCAGACCACTGACAAGTTATCTGTCTGAATCGCAATCGTACCCATAGGAAGAAAGTCCTGAAAGTACTGCAATGCCAAAAGCATTGCTGTCATTTCTAGGACATTGATATGCAGATGTGTTTCTTGATCAGTCCATGTGCCTTGGGCTGTCTTTCCCTGAAAATGCCCCCCACCCCACCCTATCAGGGAAGTGTCCGTGGTCACTGTGGCCGCTGGGGGGGGTGGTAACACAAATGGGCACCCTATCGTGACATGAATTGAGGTTAACCACCACTGAAGATCCCTTTTGCAGGAATTTGTGATCATTATCATGTGAGACATGGGAAGCTCCTGGTAAAACCATTGAGTGATAACAGCCATTGTAGAATCCGCATGTGCATACAACCTAGTGGTATGGCTGGAATTGCTGCTGCCATCAGGCCTAACAATTTCAGAACTTCTGACGTTGGTGCTTTGTCTTTAGAAATCAGAATGCTGACAAGTTGACGAAGAAGAAAGACTCTTTCCATTGGAAGCCTTAGTGTGGTGGTGGTGGTGTCCAGTTCTGCTCCTACAAAAATGACATGCTGCGATGGCAACAAGGCAGATTTTTCTGAGTGGATTGTAATGCCCAGTTGATTGCAGAGTGGACTCCCTGGTCTGAATGAGTTGATGCCTGGTGGTGGTGGTAAGGAGCCAATCGTCTAGGTACGGGAACACCTGGAATCCCTAAATGCCTCAGATGAGGCATGACCACTGCCATGCATTTGGTGAACACTCTGGGGGCTGTAGTGAGGCCAAAGGGCAGGGATCGAAACTGGTAATGATTGGCTCCCAGCCGGAAGCACAGATGATCCCTGGATGGCCTGGACATTTTTATTTGGTAGTACGCATCCTTGAGATCTATCGAGTACATCCAACTGTCTTTCCCTAAGAAGGGAAGTATAGACTGAAGCGTGACCATCCGGAACTTCTCTTTCTTCACAGATCTGTTCAGTCTGCTGAGGTCCAATATGGGTTTCCAGTACCCCATCTTTTTTGGAACTAAAAGGAATCTTGAGTAAGTTCCAGATCCTGTCTTGTCTGCTGGGACTGGTTGGATGACTCTTTCTTAGCAACGTTTGGACCTCTATTGTCCCTTGCAACTGGGTGGAAAGTCCGGGATTTTTCTTATGGTTGGAGGGGGTGTGGCAAATGGGATGAAGTATCCTCTGGAAATGATACTTTGGACCAGCTGTCTTTTGTCATTTTGAGCCAGGCATCTGGCTAAAAAGATAAGAGACCCCCAACTGCCTCCAGAGCAGGATAGTCGGTCCTCCTTTCAGGAGCGCTGGTAAGGCTTCCCAGAGAAGTGATTTCTGTCGCCCTGGTGTTGCTGTGAGGGCAACGTCTTCCATTAATGTCCCCTCCTCTGCCTCTGGAGAGGGGTTCACCATGTGTGCCCTGAAAGGCTCCTTGGGCTTTTCAGAACCACATTTTTCCTTCCCTTTGACCCTTAGGGTAGGGTCTGGTAGTGGTGGAAAAACAGACCCCGACGGCAGACAGTCAAATAAAAACAGGCTGAGTCACACACACACACACACACACACACACACAAAGAGTAATGCTACTGTAAATATATAAAGTGACAAGAAAGGGTAATTACTGGCACCACAAACTGTCTAAAACACACAATATGAGCAGACTATGCAAGGAAAAAGAGGATAGTTGCTATAAGACACAGTGCACTTGTGTAAATATTCTAAGGAATAACTATAGCTGACAAAAGTACTGTTAACTACAAAAAACTTCAGCAGTAATTATTAAATTCAAGCCTTTTGTAAGAAAAACAAAATAAGGCTAAACACACCACACTGCAAAAACTACAAACAGTCTATTTAGTATGAAATGTGACAAAGGTCACTGACTAAACACACACTAATAAATAGAAAAGGATTTTAAACTAGGCTTAAAGCAAGAGGCCAGCTACAATTTTAAGCACACTAAGGGAAGAGAATAAATGTAGATAAACACACCAAAAAGCTGTAAGAACTTTATAAAACTATTTAAACTATCTAAATATAAGTAAGAAAGAAAAAGTACAGTTGTGTACCTACCATAAATGTAGATGTTCGAGTGTATTCACTGTTGCAGTCATTACACTTGGGCTATCCTGCTGGCAAGCTAACCGCAGTCGGCCTGAATTCCAAAGTCCTGGTCCGGCGTCAGTTGCTGTCGCCTCTTCCCTGACGTCAGTGCACCAGGGGTATACAAGATGCAGCCAACGCCATTTTCTTCAGTTTTTCTTGCCCCAGATGTCAGGTGCCCCCAAAAGGGTAGTCTAAAAACATTGCTAATACAAAGCATGCACTAAAATAAACAATACCTTCATCTACAAGCAAATACACCACATAGGTTGTATAGAATAGAGAAGTACAGATAAGTCCCAGCAAAGAAAGGGGGATGGTGGGTGGGTAACCTGGACTGCAATACACTCGAACATCTACATTTATGGTAGGTACACAACTCTACTATGTTCATCATGTTTTACTGTTGCAGTCATTACACTTGGGTTGAATCCCAAAGCTGAGGTTGGGTGGCTGGGTCTAAATAGGATTAGGAGTGGCTATGAGGCCCTGCAGAACTGCAGTGGCAAAGCCTGCCCTGGATATAAAGTAAAGAGGTAAGTGGTAGTGCTTGGTAAAAGTGTGCACTGAAGTCCAAGTTGTAGACTCCAAAATATCCTTGGTTGGTACTCACTTCTGAGGAAGGCTGCTGAGGTGGCTGCTGCCCTGGTCGAAATATGGCCTAATGCCCTTAGGCACTGATTTGCCATGTTGTGCATAGCAGAAACGAATGCTGTGTCCTATCCATTTTGAAATAGTCTGTTTTGAGATAGCCTTTCCTTGTGATCCTGCAGCATATGCCACTAAAAGTTGCTCAGTCTTTCTGAAAACTTTAGTTTTGTCCAAGGAGAAGCGTAGCTGTCTGTGTAAGTCCAAAGAGTGCAGAAGTCTCTCCCCTTTATTCTGGGGATTTGGATAAAAGGTAGGCAAATGAATGGTTTGATTAAGAGCCACACTTGGTACCACCTTTGGCATAAAAGTTGGGTTTGCCCTTAGAGAAACCCTATCTGGATGAAAAATGATAAAAAGTTCCACAGCCATTAATGCCTTTTCTGAAA